>NC_135862.1:21313027-21498027 GCF_031162955.1 Sander vitreus | reverse complement strand
AAGAACATGTGATTAAGCTGTTGCTCTTCTAATATTATGCACATTATTTTGTGTCAAAACATTTGGGTAGAAGCCTCACTGTGCTTGTTGTAGCAAATGTTAGCACTTCTATTGTGCATGTGCCTGTTGGACAGTGAGAGGCAGCAAACCAAACACAATAAAGCAATAAAGAACAAGGAACGAGCAGAGAAAACTAAAGAACAGGGAGAAACACTAAGAAAAACAGTGTCACACAAAGAGAAAGACAGAAGCAAAAAAGAAAGAAAGAACCTCTACTCTTAAGATGTCAGCATCTGAAACTGAGACATTTTGCAGCAAAATCCATTTATTCATCTAGTGGAATTGATTAGTGGATTTGCTCGCCGGGGCCAAGTACATCTGTGACATGCAAATTTACACCATTGACTTTTGAGGGAACAGAGAGCTGGAGAGTCCAAAATACAGGAAGCTAATAATAATAATAATACATTTTATTTTAGGGCGCCTTTCAGGATACCCAAGGTAACCTTACAATGCATTCAAAAACAATAATGATACAGGTACAAACAGTGAAACATGAACCATGAGAGCTGTTATGACTAATGCAGGCATGTTCCTGACTTGCTGGCATGTTAGTAATAGCTCACCAGACACAGTAGATCACCAACTAACTCTGCAAGTAGTCACTACGTCACCAAGCTTCTTTTTTCCATTTAATGTAGTGCTATGGTATGAACAACAAATATAAACTGAGACACATACTGATATAAACAAAAATATGTAATAAAAAGACAGACAATTTAAAAAAAAATGCATAGCATTAATAAGACTGGATACAAAATGAGAATGATGAAGAGAGAACTGTAGAGAAATGTGACACAGAGAGAGAGAGAGAGAGAAGGCAGATATATAGAAGGAGAAGGGTGTGTCCCAGCTCTCTCCTCACACAAAGTGCCATTGTCCTCTGAGCCTGCACACTTCAACAATGGGTTTGAGTGGCAGACGGCTCCCAACACACCTTAGGGTCCGCAATAGCGCCATTGTTTCCTCAGCTCACATTGTGGTGGACAAAGAGTGCGCTGCAACTGGCAGTGTGGGGGGAGGCTACTTTGAAAGTGTAGTTTTACAAGCACCCACTTCACAGTGGAAGAAGACGGTCAAGCAGAAAGATCGGGTGATTGGGTTGTTAGATTACACACTGAGATGTGGGGAAGATGACTGAGAGTATACTATATTTATTATGGACACTGAACAAAAATGAAATTCTGAGTGCTCAACACCTAAATAGTTTGTACATTTGGGTGAATGTGGACTAGACTGACTTTAAAATGTTTATATGCAACTTTTGATGTAAAAAGGTCTGTTTGTGTTGAATTTGTACTTGTTTCCCCTCAAATGTATACTGCTGGACCTAATACAGCAATAAATGAATGATAATCTGAAATTGATTTAATTAATAAAGCTAACAAGAATACATTTTATTTTCACTAAAAGATTAATTTTCATATTTTGGATAATGTAAGTCAGATGTCACTTTACATTATTTAAAGTGTTTTCATGTAGCACTGGAGTAAACAATCTACTTGTGATACATCCACTACTTGATGTTATTGAAGGATATTTTCATTATTTCATGGCTTTATTATGTCAAACTCTGTGTATTCATTCAGCATAAAATAAATTGTATATGAAATGAAAAGCAAGGGATGTTCAGCTGTTTTTCAATAACACACTGTGACAGCTACCTGCCAGAAAAGACAGTGTGTAAGGATCGCTGTCTGCATGAATTATCCATGCAGACCATTTATCAGTGACTTGATAAGACTTGACTTTCAAAGAGCAGCTTTATAAAAGGTCTGCAGAAGTCAAAGAATCATTGAAGCAACATTTGTGGTTTGAAGAACAACTTTATTGTCAGACTGAGTAGCTCAAGTCTATTTAAGACAGGACTTTGTAGATGGGATATAACAGCACAAAATGAATGCAATATCAATTAAATGAAGCCTACACTGAAGAGAACATCAATTTTCATTTGATAGTAAGGAGAAAGGACTGTTTTAAAATCCGTACTAAGACATGTCTTAAGTAGGAGATGAACCCACTACTAAAAAGGTTCAGGATGGATGAATGAATAGAGCTTAGATAGTTTCACATACAGTAGTTGAGATTTGTCTGCAGATAAAGATGTCATGTCAACTTTTGAAATGATGAAATTGAATGCCACTGACATTCTCAATCAGACAAGTGCAACTTGACACAAAGACAGCACACAAAGATCAACACAAGTAAGGACAGCATCTCCAAGCACACTGAATGTGTTGTGTTGCACCACAATATATTACTTTTTAGTATTGATTTCTTGTTGTTTTTGATGATCTTCTATGTCACATTCCAGTGTTACTGTGCTATGTGATTACGATATTTTGCAGCAGCTAACCATGTGATTTCCTGTGATGTCACTGTGATGACAGATGACTTGCTCAGAGTCATGGTTTAAGGATTTAGCATAATGCAAGTCAGGAACGCCCCAGAGTGTAGTCACCGTCAGAGAGAGGGTCGTCAGGCCTGTGAGGGTACAAATTTGTAGCAACCATCTGTTAAAGAGTGTGGATTTTTGTTCAGACAGCGTAGGAGCGAATCACATCCCTAACATCCTCACAGTTTCACACAGTGACACTACGTGCATGAGTGAAACCACCAAAAGGATGCATGTGTTTGGTTACTTGGTTACTCCAGAGCTCGTCTTTTGATAGCAGTCACTAAACCATGACACAGCTGGCCTAAGAAATCCACTCCCCACTATCCTCACTGCCCCCTCCTCTTCCGTCTCACTCAACTCCCTGATCCGGTGGACTCCGCCTGGTCAAAGTCCCCCCGTCAGATGTGGCCCAGCCGAGTGTGGTGAAGCTTGCCTGGTTTAACGCAGCGGAGACCAACGTAGGCTATTGTGCACGATCTTGCAGCGCAGCAGGTAGTCGGCAGAAGCCGCATGGCGGGAGCCTTTGAAGAGGAGCCGACAGGGGCCAAGTTTGTGGGGATAGTTGGGGTGTAGAGGACAAAAGAAGGAGGCAGGGGGCCTGACGGGGAGCCCCCAAAGCAGCAGTTTAATAAAGATATTTAATACCTCAGAGAGGCCCCGCTTTGACTCTTTGAACGAACATGGGGATGAAAAAAAGGGGGCCAGACAGCTGATTGTACACCCCAAACCAAGAGGCGAGGGGAGGAAAAAGAGGAGGGGAGAAGAAGCAAAGAATGAGGGGAGAGAAGACAAATGGGCGTAGTGACTGTAGTGTACAGGGTGGAGCTGAAAAAGGAAACACCAGAAGAGACTCAGGAGTTCAAACATGGAGTGCATATTTACATTTTATCCTGTCGGTCTGGGGTTTGGACCAGCAACCTCCCAGTCCCAAGCTCACTTCTCTAAACCACTAGGCCACCACTGCCCACATGTGCTGGGTTACTCAGAGAAATCAGGTTACGTAGGATTTGTTTTACATGTACTGTTGTTACCATACATTCACGTATACATGCAGCAGGACATCAGATTTATCCTCAATCCTGACCTGATTTTAAATCACAGCCTTTTTTTCTTATAGTGCAAATGTCAAATTATAGTCTAAATGTCTATAGTGCAATTTATTTAGTGGTGTGAACTGACTTATTTAGACTTAGAGAGGCTACTTTATTTTAGTATAAGTTTTAGTTAGTCTTTGGATGTAATTATTATAAATATAAAGATGCATTGATATGTGTAATGCCTTCTCCTTTTCCCCCACTGTTCTGCTGTCTCAGCAATGTCGCAACAGCTATGTTGTCTGAAAGCCTTTGTAAAAACCTGATTCAAATCCTAGTTATGCATATACACGACAAAGAAATCCAGCTGGGGGAAGCAGATTTATCTAATCTCCTACCCTCGATTATGGACACCAGTTTTCTCATTTATATGACAATTAAGAAATCAGCTACCTGGAGAAGAACAACTGCACCTAAATGTACTGATGACAACTTTTATTTGGTTGCACCAGATCAGACATCATCTGATCTGGTGCAGTCTTTTTCACAAATACGTGACTACAACCTCAGCTCATTTTTCAAAGGATAAATATCTTCAAAGTAAGCTAAGTTTAGTCTTTTTCACTGACATGTCATCCCTTGTGATAAAACTTCACATGAATGGAAAGCCAAAAAAACAAACAGCAACCCTGCCACCGTGGATCTTGAGCTCTCAGTCCGAGTAAAACTAATCTATCGAGTTGCCAAACTGCCCAATCAACCTTATAGATTCAGTTGATTTATTGCATTTGGAAAGTAATTCTGATCATGATTAAATGACACTTAACCCACTGTCTAGCATTCCCAGTAGAGGTGTACACACAAATACATGAAATTACGCTACCAAGGCAGAGCCTGGGCTGCCCCGCCAGCTGAAAGAGCCCTGTTGTCTCGTGTAGTGTCCGTGGGCAGAATTTTTCGATCTATGACCAAGCTTGATGTGCAGTCTCGGACAGGAGCGGGGCATTGTGCCCCCAGCGCCAACCCTCCTCCATATTCATACAACCAGGGCGGAATCTAATAAACGTAGGCTCAGGGGAATCAATTGTCTCACATGAGAAAAGCAGCTAATTGTCCGGCATCACAGGCAAACAATGTCTCAGCTATGAGAGCGTGGAAACTGGCTGTTGTGATTCTGTATGTGATGAGTTCACTGTTGAGAACGTAAAGAACGCCAATGAGGGTGGATATATCCGTGTGAACATGCGTGTAGGCGGAGCAGTGCCTGAATGTGTACATTTCTACATCTTCAGATGTTCCTGTTCTCACTGTTCTCTCGGACATATCGTTGCTGTTCGATCAAAACTGCATAAACTATAGAATTTAACACTTTACCCACTATGCCAGAATATGATGCACTTGACATAATAATAATGAAGGATACAATCGATAATTTGGCTCTTATGAACACGGTGGAACAGTTTCCTAATGCATTAACCAACTGTTGTACAATAAAAAACATTTAGCAGAAAAATAATCAGCCGTAATCCTGAGACTAAGAAGACACTTGCGTAGCTACAGAATCCCCAAACATGATCACAGGCCTGTAACTGCCCTCCGAGAAGGAAGTATCACGTCTAATCAGAACGAGAGAAGAACTCTGTGGGTCTGTGAAGGTTACATTTTTATTTTATTTTATTCTGTTGAAAGATTGACTCTATTACATGTTAACTTGTAATGGAAATGAATGCTGTTGTTACAAAGAAAAATAACTAAACGGTGAAATGTAATAAGTGCAGTAATTAAAAACAATTTTGAGGTAGTTGTACTTTATTTACTGAGTTTTATTCATTTTCTGCACTCTTACTCCTACATTTCAGAAGAAAATATTGTACATTATACTCTACATTTATTACAATTTACAACATTGAAATGCTGTTTACATGTTAACACCTACCACTCTGAAAGAGGCCATTCTGCATTATAAGTAACTACATTTTGTCAGCTTTGTCGTGAGGAGCAACCTGTGAAAACAGTTGTATAATTTTGTTTCATGCCATTGGGATGTTTTATGGAAATTTTTGAGCTTGACCATAAAGGTCACGATACTAGGACTAGGACAAAATAGGGCAAGAGGGACTACATTTCCCTGCTATCTCAGCCTGTAAAAATAAATAAGTAAAAGCAGATGATCACATTATCAACAAAAACTGAACAGAAAGAAAAGTACAAATGTGCTTTAGCTGTTTTATTTTTTTATTGTACCTGATGCATGGAAATCACTGTCATCTGATAGAAATAACCCTTGGTGCAGACGTGAAGACAATACAAAGCCACATAGACAGAAAGATCATGCAAAGTGACATAAAATATGTTATACTACCATGTTTTCAGCTTCTTCCTTACAACTTCCAGCTC
Source organism: Sander vitreus (assembly GCF_031162955.1). Classification (NCBI taxonomy): domain Eukaryota; kingdom Metazoa; phylum Chordata; class Actinopteri; order Perciformes; family Percidae; genus Sander; species Sander vitreus. The sequence continues at coordinate 21,492,138 of NC_135862.1, read as the reverse complement.
ACTAAAATCAGCCCTCTGTAGCGGGCACAACCTCTTTATCACCTTGAGGATCTAAATGGCCTAGTTAACTGAGGATCCCATTACTGGCACTGCTGCAACTCTCACTTTCCTCCCCTGTCGAGCTTTGATTTGTTACCTGGTAATCTGTCTCCTTAAGGCAAACATTCCCCCCATATCATTTATCCTGTGATATTGTGACAATATGTGCTATGTTTACAGTTTTAAAAGTCTGCCAGTGCTGTACCTGAGCAAAGGGGATGGTAAGAAATAGCATTAAAGGGTTCAGGGAATTTTTTCTGCATCTTTGGTTGGTCTTTTGTTAAACAGCACTGTAAAAGAAATGTGAAATGCTTCTGTTTTATTGCTTTTATTTATAGTTTAGTCCTTGGGAAAGAGACATTTTCAGTAACAGAGATGTATTGGGTAAAAACCAACATGTTTAAAAATACCTCACATTAATTTCAATTAACTCCAAGTGCCTGCAACTGTGGTGAGATGATGACATTTAAACATGAAACAATGTGAAATGTGTCCAAACCAGCATTTGGAAATGACCAACTCATAATTTCAAGATAAATATGGTGGGTCACAATATGATTAACAAGGTAGGAAAGCAGGAAAAAAATTTCTACCACACAAAATAATGTTTCCTCTAATGTTTGCCTTTTTCTTGTGAATTGCCTGATATTTGTTCCTTTTTGGGTCTCTAAAATTTGTTAAAAGGATACACAAAATGAGAAAAAAAAAAAATTGATTGATGATAATTGATCACAATTGCATTGGTTTGCTTTGGTGGGGGGGTCACAGCCAAAAAGGTTGGGCTACACTGGTCTAAACTACAAAACCTTATTGTGAAGGTCTCACAGAGCTCTGCTACAACAAACAGGCCTGACTGACACACCTACACCTAAAGAAAGCCCTGGTTACAAAGTGCACATGTCCTGTCAAAGCAGCACAACACATAGGTAGAACCCCTTACATAAAAATGCCCTGATTATCACCAAAATACCTCTCTCTGACTCGTCAAGATGCAACAGAGATATCACAACCTGAATGGCCCTGTGTCCATTGTGATTTTGGCTGTTGAATTCTCTCATTGTGGGACTAATGGAGGAAGAGATAAGCTTTTTTGGTGCTGTTTAACACCGCAGTCCCACTGGCTCCAGCACTTGCGGTTGGCCAATGGGCTGTCTGGCTGGAGGCAGGGAGGTGTAGGGTTACGAGACGACAAGAACAATGGGCCGAGTGCCTGAGTCAGCACTATCTCCCTGCTTCACTCTCCCTGCTACTCGCTCTTTTTTTCCCTCCAACAAATCTGGCCAACCAATGGCAGCTTTGTGCTGTGGGGGGAGAATGCACACACTTATTGACACACACGCACACACACACACACACACACACACACACACACACACACACACACACACACACACACACACACACACACACACACACACACACATGAAGAAAGAAGGAAGTCAGTGGGGGTTGGGAGGATTGTGAGGCAGAAAAAAAGCATTGCAGGCACTATTGTCTGTGCAGATGTGAAATGGGTAAACTTTTCACTGTACACTTGAACTACCAGTGAATTTTGCTCTAACCCAAAAGAGCAGTAATGTAGTTTTGCTCTTTGTTGTTCTGCTATCTGAAACATGTAAGAATGAGCTTTTTTTTTTTAAAGATGTTGGAGAATGGTGGCTGACAGGGGCAAATGCACTGCAACTTAATGAAACAGACGCAAATAGACAAAACACAAGCAAATTAAGAAAACATCTTCATTAATTTGACAACACGTGCAACAATAGAAAAATGTCCAGAGGAAATCAGTTTAGGAAAGTCTGAGCAGAGAAATATTCCAGAGTGGTCAACACAACGACATCATCACCGAATGAATGTAGTTAGTGTATGGGACTGAAAAAAAAGTACTTACCTAATCAATGTAATTGTAGTGCAAGATAAAGGTATACATGAGGGATTTACTATATAGCTACCACTTGGTGGTTTACTGGAGTGGTTTGGCTTTTATGATTAGAACTGCTTTAAACCCTATATCTAGATTCTTCTTTGGCGGTCACTCGAGACAAGTATGACTGTCCTCTCTGTCAGGTCGTCTTATTTGTGGATCCTGGCTGTAAAGGCCGATCCGTGATCTACAGATTCTGCTGCAATGTGGGCATTGGAAGGAGCGTTTTGCTGTTTGTCCTTGCGGTGTTTCCGCTTTGCCTCTGCGGCACGGCGGAGTTCTGTTTCGTGGTGTGCTGCACCTTCCTGCACTGCTTTTCTCCAGTAGTCCCTGTTCAACGCAAGATTCTCCCAGTCGCCGGATGTGATGTTAAACTTTTTCAGGCTGGTCTTGATATTGTCCTTAAAGCGTTTCTTTGGCCCACTGGGGGCTCGCTGTCCTTTTGGCTGGGAGGACAGGATCTGCTTTGAGAGACGGTTGTTGGGCATGCGGATGACATGTCCTGTCCATCGGAGTTGATGCCGCATTATGATAGTAGTGATGCTGGACATATTCGTTTCCTCCAGAATGCTGGAGTTTGTACGTCTGTCTTCCCAGTTGATCCTCAAGACTTTTCTTAAGGCTCTTTGATGGAATAGTTCCAGGGCTCTTAGGTGTCTGCTGTAAGTGGTCCAGGATTCCGCTCCATACAGCAGGGTTGGGAGAATCACAGCTCTGTATACCAGGAGCTTGATTTGAGCCCTCAGATCTCGGTCATCAAAGACTCTTGTCCTGAGTTTGGCATTGGCTCCGCTGGCACAGCTCAGGCCATGGTTAACCTCAGAGTCTATATCGGCTTTGGAAGAGAGAATGCTGCCAAAGTAGGGGAAGGTATATCTTGACTATTTGACCACATACACTATTACAGGGACCAGTGTTAATTTCGTTGACGAAGACTATGACGAAAAATGTTCGTCAACAAACCTTTTTCACGGACAAAAACTAAATAAAAACTAAAGAAAAAGTGAGATATGATGACGAAGACTGTGACGACATATAACAGACACTTTAGTCAACAAATAAAAATGAGACGAAAATGTTAGGGAGGGACGAATGGAGAAGAGATCCAATCAGAACCACTCTTTTTTGTGGGACAAGTTGGGAAGAAATCCAATCAGAGCGAATCTTTGAGGGTAGGTTGATTTATGCTGAAGCAGCAGAGCCATTTTAAAAAGCTGCGGCAAATGCAGGCGCAACAGCTAAACAAACGCAGCAGCACTTACACAGGAGGACACAGGAGGATGAGTTTGCAGAACTTTGCACAGTTTCGAGGACATTTTCACAACAGTAAGGTTGTTTACATTATACTTAGTTGTGTTTAGTTGCACAGTCTTAGTTACACAGCTTTAGCTGATTTCAGTTGACTTCGCTCGTTAGCAACATGCTAACGTTTTGCAGTGCACCCGGTCCGAGGGCAATGACATGTCTCACGAACAACAGAAATGTCAGAGCTAGGTCTAGGACAAACCGTTAAATCTGTATTGCATATTCAAACCTTAATACCATTCCATAACAGACTGATGGATACTTCCAATGACCAAAAATCTGGAGAAACATTTAGTTAACTAAATCCACTGTAGATTTAGTCGACTAAAATCTGCTAATATTTGGTCTACTAAAACTAGACTAAGACTAAAAGACTTAAGACTAGACTAAGACTAAAATTCTTATGACATTTAGTTGACTAAAACTAGACTAAGACTAAAAGATTTCAGATGACTAAAATAAGACTAAAACTAAATGGTGTGTTATTCAAAAGACTAAGAATAAGACTAAATCAGAATTTGCTGTCAAAATTAACACTGACAGGGACAAAACAACACATAGGGGTTACCCAAAGTAATCTTCTTAAAGGAGAATTCCAGCCAATTTTTATGTTAATCTTGATCGCTATAGCTACGCGAGTACTTTCGATAGAAAAAACCCTGACCCGAATCAGTGCAGGCAACACGGAGTAGCTGCAGCTACGTACTACAAGTGTCACCTGAGCTAAAACGGCAGTTGTCAGGGCAAGTTTTAGAGTGCCTTTGTGCCTCTTAACAGACACAAAATGCAATTATGTCTGTGCCACATGAACAGGGCCCTTACGTGTCAACAAGATGCGTTTTCAACTCAGACATTGTTTAAATTCACCTACCCTGGTCCCTGTCTCGATCCTGCCCGTAGCTAGCTTGCCCTGCTAGCTGATAGCCGTTAGCTGCTAGCTGCCGTCCGGAGTGTATTCAGACAGGCTTCTGTGATAATCATCCCAATAACAATCCACGGAGCGGCGGTGGTGTGGCTATGTCCTCCAGAAGACAGGTCATGTCACGTCTTGAAGTTTATTCCCCCCTAAAAAAAAGTAGTAGTGCGGTAGTAGCTGCTAGCTGCCCTCCGGTGAGTGTATTCAGCCAGGCTTCTGTGATAATCATCCCAATAACAATCCACGGAGCGCCCGGTGGTCTGGTGGATGTCCTGCACAGGACAGTTTATGCCTTTGCAGCGAAAAGTTTAAATTATTTCCCCCTCAAAATAGGTAACTGAGCACTGTAGTGGTTATGACCATATCAGACTATGTAACTACATGGAAATGGGATAAATGATGTCTGTGGCTTGCACAGTAATAGCGTTACTGAAGCTTAGCTGTAGCATCACGCTGTCTCCTGGGAATTCAGTTGCAGCAGGAAAAGGTATAGTGTGCAGATTGGAGCATAGTGTGTGAAGAGTGAAGAGCGGAGTTGTTCACAAGGGAAGAAGCTTGGAGTAACGTAACTATGGAGAATATAGCAGATATACAACACACGGAGCCTTTTGAGTTTGATGGTCGTCCTTATTTATTCGAACCTGAGTATACAGACGAAGAACTAGCCTCACAAGAGTTGGAAAGAACGAGACAGACAGAGGGGCAACAGGCAGATGAACTTCAGCGTTCAGTAACTGGAGGACATAGCAACACCACCGCCGCTCCGTGGATTGTTATTGGGATGATTATCACAGAAGCCTGTCTGAATACACTCACCGGACGGCAGCTAGCAGCTACTACCGCACTACTACTTTTTTTTAGGGGGGAATAAACTTCAAGACGTGACATGACCTGTCCTAACAGCTAACGGCTATCAGCTAGCAGGGCAAGCTAGCTACCGGCAGGATTGAGACAGGGACCAGGGTAGCTGAATTTAAACAATGTCTGAGTTGAAAACACATCTTGTTGACAGTTAAGGGCCCTGTTCATGTGGCACAGACATATTAATTGCATTTTGTGTCTGTTAAGAGGCACAAAGGAACTCTAAAACTTGCCGCGACAACTGCCGTTTTTGCTCAGGGGACGCTTGTAGTACGTAGCTGCAGCTACTCCGTGTTGCCTGCACTGATTTGGGTCGGGGTTTTTTCTATCCAAAGTACTCGCGTAGCTATAGCGATTAAGATTAACATAAAAATTGGCCGGAATTCTCCTTTAACAGGTAATCAAGTCACTTTTAGAGGAACAGCATCAAGGTCATATACTGTACATTTGAGGAATTAAGTGGTATTCTAGGATTACACGCAATATATTGTAAAGGTGAACATGAACACATCCCAACATTATGTTGGTTATACACCATAGTAGAAGCTTTCATCTCGTAGTTGTTGAACTGAAACAATCTGCCTGTCAGACATTTTAAACCCAAAACACTTGCAGGGAAATCCACTGGACTAGGACAATAACGTCTGCCGGATAAGTGGTGATATTTCAAGGAACAACAGATTCAACTGATATTTTGAAACAGTATCCATGTCTTTATGTGGATTTGCTGTATAAGGTTACATGTTTAAAGGCATCTTCCCAACTCTGTGCATACCATCTGCTACTAAATGGAAACCAAACCCTGAAACATACTGAATGATGCTAATAAAAGCTTATCTAATAAAGATAAGCCAACAAAGGTTAATATAACAAATCTGAACTGTCTCTCAACAAAAGTGCACTATATGTTAATAAATAGCAGTTCAGGTTCTTTTCTCTATTTCGTTTTTCACTGCGGATAGTACCCCCTTAGTGTAGGCGGGATTCACAGCTGATCGCCACAGCGACGTCGTGTGAAACTGCCACCTTCAACACAACACTCGCTGCATACTTTCATTGGCAACGATGTCTGCACTTCGTGAAATGTATGGCGTAGTGTACGGCATAGTTTTGCAGGCTGCCATTTTTTTAATCAGGGGAGAGTGAATCTATTGACGGTGGCTACGTGTCGTGCTAGTGAAGGTCCTCTCTGACCAATCAGTGCTTTGCAGTGTTTTAACTCCACCTTTTATTATCGGCTTAGTCAGCTTGCTTGGAACCTCAACCGATGCAGTACCAAAAAAGTACCAGGGACTACCCTTAACTTTTACTAATGGAAAACCAAAAAGGAACAAGTTGAGTTGAGCCGTGCCATGCATTGAAAATGCGGCAAATCATCCCTTTTCCTGATCTGGAGCCCTGGCTGGTTTCCTGTAGTGTGACCCCCCCCACCACCACCACCACTCTCCTCCTCTTAAGCGTGAATTATACTGGACGCAGCCCAGCTGGCGCGTACAAATGTGACGTCATGGGATCGCCGTGACTATTTATACCCACGCTGGTGCTCGCGACACTAGTTGCAGTCTTCTCCTGAACAGCGGTGGCACTAATGAGCAAAGGCTACCGACGTTGCTCTTTCTACGGACTAGAAGAAGAAGAAAAAAGTAAACAACAGCAGAACTGGTAGCAGCATTGCCGTCATTGCTTCGATTTGATTCGATTACCTACTTTGTCTGATCAAGCCTTTAATTCACCATAAAAGAACTCATCTTAACCCAGTAAGTTTACCAGAGAGACTTGCAGTCACTCTGAGAGTCCTGGCATCTGGTTGTCAGAGAGCCGTGCGCGACAGCTGGGCGTCATTTTGACGTCACGATGGCGCGCGCCACCTTGGATGCGTCCAGTGTAATTCTCGCTTTACTTCAGCAGATGTCCCCTGCTGAGTGTGTAACAAATTTACAGCAACTCTTCCTTCCTATAGGGCTCAAGGGCTGTGTTGTGTGTGAAGACTGAATGTGTGTGTGTGTGTGTGTGTGTGTGTGTATGTGTGTGTGTGTGTATGTGTTGAAAGATAATACTGGTTTTATTGACAGTGACATTTTCAGTTGCCTTATCTACCAAAACTCTCAATAAAAAAGCTCCATAAATATAAAGTTCTTGAAGTCATGCACTTAGTGGTGTGTAGATATGTACTGTCTGTCTGTCTGTCTGTCTATTTATCCGTCTGTTTATCTGTCTGTCTGTCTGTCTGTCTGTCTGTCTGTCTGTCTGTCTGTCTGTCTATCTATCTATCTGTCTGTTTATCTGTCTGTCTATCTGTCTGGGCCAGGACCTCATTACTAGTTGATGGTTAGCTCACCGTGGAGCCAGCTGGATTCCAGCACTGGTCTACACTTATTGCCTACAGCCCTAAATCAGCTCTTACACACACAAACACGCAATTACTCTGGTTGCCTGCCATCTTAAATGTGCGCCATAAAGCAGAGAGGGGGTCGGCTTCAGATCTCCCTGAGGCCACTGTTGCCTCCTGACACAGATTGTTGCCTCACCCTGACTAAGAATGCCTTGTTCAAACTAGGCGTTTATAGCAGGTGATACCAAGGGGAAAGGTCAGAAGCCAGGTCAGAGGGAGAGATTGTCTTGGTCAGTAGGAAGTAAAGGGCCGGCGGGCAAGTAAATGCTATGAGTTGGATGTGGAGTGGATTGTATGCACTCAAATAAACCTCCTATCTAGGGTTAAGTTTAGGCACAGTATGAATCCAATTTTGAATGTAGTTGATTTTTATAGTCATCTAAAACATAGGCTGAAGATTTGTTTTACTCGTCTGTCTCTTTCTCTCTTTACAGTGAGTCTGAAACATCTACGAATCATTGCAGAGGCTTGGACACAGAAAATGTAGGAATTAAAGGTTAAAATGTTCAGCAAAACTTTTTTAAACAAATACAATTAATTGAAAGTTCATTCTTGGCCATGGAAATAATAGTTTGACTTACAATAACATCCACTTAATGCAGATTTCAACCTCACAGTCTTCGTTTGTGTGTGTGTGTGTGTGTGTGTGTGTGTGTGTGTGTGTGTGTGTGTGTGTGTGTGTGTGTGTGTGTGTGGTTTATTACATTGAAAAGCATTATGAATTACCTGTGGTCCACAAACAAAGAGATTTTTCACTTCATTAATTATTATTTCACTTTATTAATAGTTGTTATGATGTAGAGCGTGGGTGCAGCCGTGAACAGTTGGCTGCAATTCCATTCTATTAGTCATGATGTGCATCACATGCTAGTCTCTTCAACACTGGTGAGAGAGAGAAAGTGATAACATGGCAGGAATTGTAAAGATAAAGAACTTCAATTTGTTCAGTGTTATAAATAAATAATATCATTGAGAACAAAACTACATTTGAAAGACGTAAAAATAAAGTACAAATGACTGATATCTATTAATGAATTATTAAGTAGATATTGCAAAAGAATTAAGAGCAAACGCAGACGATGAAAAAAGAAAAGATCGAGAAAAGTAGAATTATATATAATATAGAGCAAGAACGTCAGCACAACTGACAGAACACAACTGGAGCTATAAGGAGCTATAAAGTAGAGGAGAGTAAAGAATGTGTAGGAAAAACTATAAAATACATTGAAATTAGAAAGCTATACCCTAAGCCATTATTTATTATACTATGCATAAGTTCTTGATTTTCTTTGAATCTATTGCATGTGATAAGTGTGTTTGTGTGTGTGTGTGTGTGTGTGTGTGTGTGTGTGTGTGTGTGTGTGTGTGTGTGTGTGTGTGTGTGTTTGTGTGCACGTTGCTTGTGCCTGGTGTGTTTGCAAATGGTGTATCGTGTCACCTGTTTGGTGTGGACTGATGTTAGGTCGATGTTGAGTGAGATGTTGACCACAACACAAGGTTTTTGTTTAGATTTTCACGGCTGCGTCGTTCTTTAGACATTTGGTTAGGGGTGTGTAAACAGTGGAGGCGATGTGTGTGTGTGTGTGTGTGTGTGTGTGTGTGTGTGTGTGTGTGTGTGTGTGTGTGTGTGTGTGTGTGTGTGTTAAAGATCTCCCAGCTTTTTTCTTTCCTTCCCAGTTGCCCAGCTGTGTGGATACAACACTATACCCAACAGGACTTTGTTGGATAATTGTGTGTTTCATTGTTATGGCTCTGTACTCCATCACATTGGATCTGAAAAGAAATACTGAGAGTGCCAAATTCCAGCTTTGAGTGTGTTCTGTGGATGGTCACGTCCATTTCATATGAAAAGTGTAGGACTCGTTTTACACATGTCCCCCAGTTTTAGAACAATAATCCAAACCTATATACACTGTAAGAAAAAAATCGGTAGAAAAACACATAATGTCCAGGCAGAAAATTACCAGCACCTTTTCTGTTAAGTTTACGGACATTTCTGTTAATTCAAAAATGTAAAATTTCTGTAAATTTACAGTATATGCTCTGTACCTTTAAACAGACATTTTTGTTAATACAAAAAATCAAAATACGGAAAAACCCATGTGAAAAATCATTACAGAAAATTCCTTGATATTAACACAGTACATTAGCTCCTATTTCTACGGACCTTTCGAACAGTGTACAGAACAGGCAACCATAATGTTTTGATGGCCTAAAAGTATTAATGTCTTGACTGACCTAGTCATTCACTTGAATCAATCCATCTCAACAGATGTTTACAGTTTACACACTGAAATCAAAAGTATTACACAATTATCAAAACCTTACACTCAAGGAGCAAAACATTGGCCCAGATGTGCACCACTGTAAGCACAATGTCAGCCTCACACTTTTTGCAAAACAATACACACAGTGATTTGCAAACCACTAAACACACTTGTAGACACAGAAGTATATCATGATGTCACTTCCTTGCAATTCTAAAGCACTGAATGTCAAATTACCACAACTATGAGCCAATCTGTGAAACACAGCCATCAGGTGCGTAAACACATGATTGCTTAATTGTAGACACACCATTCAGGTTTAAGCACTATAAAAATGCAGCAGGTAAGTGCACCTGCCTTCAACCAAAAATGAAAGGAGTCAGAAGAAGAGGAAGGGTGAAAGGGGGAATCCACAGAGGAGAAGAAGGACGTAGAGGAAGAGGTACCCCTCATTCAGGCCATGGAGGACATGTAGGTTGACTTGCAGCTGTGCAAGGATGGATTTGACATTCAAAACGGTTCTTCCCACGTTGTCTTGCCAATGAGGATATCGCCTGTGATGTTGATGAAATTCTCTGGCCAGATCCAGCTAGGCGAAGAGATAATGTCTGGTATTTTCTGATCTTTCTGATTCTGATGACCAGATCTTTTTTTTTTCTGTAATTATAACCTGTACTGGATACAGTATTTTATGTTTGTCTGTTGTTTGCTGAGCTAACAGTGTTATGCACATTACTGTATTAGCTGTATGAAAACTGGGACATGTTTTGTTGTGATTGTCCATGTTGACATGTTGACTGATTTGGGTATATGGAGAGAAATAAATTATATTTTCCTCATTCTGCAGCATTGTTCTTGTTTAGTGTTTGGTGAACTTATTGTATATTTGCACTTTCTCTGTGTACTTCATTTACAGTTACTCTAATCACTAAGAAGTATAATTGCTAAAGTTTTAGGTTAGCAACAGCAGTGTGGAACTGGTTCAAACTGAATGAAGTCACAGTAACAAAATATGGATTTTATAAATTAGTGTATAGTTTTTGTAAGAGTGTTTCATTTTGCTGAGAGTTTTGAAAAACCGGTCCCTGCTTTCAAAATAGTGCTTAAGCAATCGAAAAAAACTGTAACTTGCGGAAGACCAAATTGAAGGCAAAAAGTCCTCTAAACTATCAAGAAATTAAGCTGGCTGCAGTATAAGCCCTGCACTGCAGAGACAACTCTGCCTCCTATACCAACTACATTTTTATAGTATTGACATTTTGTGCAAAATCAGTTCAGTTCAACAACGGAAATCCACACATTTTGCATTAAGTTCAACTTGGGAGAATTTTGACATGCATTTGATTAATAGCAAACTTGACAATGGAGAGTCGTGGAGTCCAAAACAGGGGAAGCTACCATTTTTTTGGAGTGTTACAAGACAAGAGTTGATGGTACAAATATGTCTCTTGAAAAAACTGTGTGAATGTATTGTCCTGTAAACGACCAAGCAGAGTGGCTTGCAACTGGACAGCTATTGTGAGTAGCGTGTTCCTGGCTGGCTAGCATGTTAGCGGTTAGCTGGCCATTACCATGTAAAATTCATGGCTGTCTGCCTGCCTGCCTGTCTGCCTACCTGCCTGTCTACTGTGTGTGTGTGTGTGTGTGTGTGTGTGTGTGTGTGTGTGTGTGTGTGTGTGTTGTCTGCATGCCAGTCCCAGAGCACTAAAGCAATACACTTGGGCACACATTGACCAAGTGCCCAGCAGCCAACGCCCTGGAGAACAGACTGGGCAGTGTATGCCAAAGGAAATGTGTGTGAGAGTGTGTGTGTGTGTGTGTGTGTGTCTGTGTGTGTGTGTGTCTGTGTGACCTGGAGAGAGGAAGTCAGACGGAGAGTTTGCACAGGTGTGTGAGGTGTGTGTGTGTGTGTGTGTGAGGTGTGTGTGTGTGTGTGTGTGTGTGTTTGTGTGTGTAAGTGTGTTTGAGGCCGAGCTTTTCCTTTGAAACTCCCATGTAATGCTCTTTCCCTTTCCATCTTTGAACATATCCTGTGCAAAGGACCAGTATGTTGAATATTAAGTTACAAAGAAGGGACTCTTTGTAGTTTCAGCGGCTGCACGCGACTCAAACTGCTCTGGTTACTGCTAGACTGTCATGTTAGAGCACAAAATCAAGGTGAGGGTCAGGAAAGGGAACGAAAATACTATTCTTTTATAATCATTTATACATGTAAGAGATATAGTGTGTATTTGGTCCCTATTTAGCCAGATGTGAATATGCATTGGAAATGGAAATCTATTCTAGACACACAGATGTGAACAAATGTTTATCTCTAATTTGAGTTTGCATCCACAATTAAATGAATATGGTAGATATACTATTTCTGTTCAAGTATAATAAGAGTCAAGATAATCTTTTGATATTTAGCGTTTTCTAAAAATCCCAGGTATGGTCTTATACTCTCAGGCTGCTAGGTCCCTAATTGTTTTCTTTAGCTAATTAGACTAACCAATTGTGTTGTATCTCTCCTGTCAGTAAAGTGAGCAGGGATAATCTTTTGTTAAGAGGCTTTAAGGACTTCAGTCACACAGTTTTGAAAACACTTGAGGTCAGTTGCAAGATTATGAAAGCTTATGAAAAGGGAAACATCATGTTTAAGCAGTGACAGCCTTTCATGTAACTCTAATGTAGAGTAATGTATCTGTTTTCTTTTTTTAATAAAAAATAATGTATTTGTTCACCCAAGTACGGTGGAGTTTTTAATTCTGATTTATGAATAACAATTATTTTATAATTGTATTTTGCTCATGTGTGTGTTTATTCAGTGTGACACTACAGACCTGTACACAAGTTGACCATTATTGCCAATTTCTATATGTAATTTTATAATGTAATTATTCTTTGTTAATCCTAACATTTGTATTGTGTTTTATCTTCTTATTATAGTAATTTAATCATTCTGTCCTACTAGATTAGCTGCTCCTACAGCTCAATTTCCAAGTGGCATGCATAATTACAGGGACACAAATGAGAAATCTTTGCCCCAAGCAGAGCAACACTTGAGCTGACCAGAAGGGCATTTAGGTTGACCAGATGGGCCAATTGGAGAGCTTTCGAGCCAACCAAAGAGGTCTTTGGGACAACCAGAGGGCATGTGGGGCCCTCAAGTAGGTGTTGGGTAATGGGTAAAATTAAGCAAGTAAGGGTCATATTAGGGCACAGGCCTAAAGTCAAACCAAAGGGCAGGGGTGGTTGCCACTGCAATATTGCAGTTTCATACCATCTTATATATAATTCTGTTTAGCCTGATGACATTTCTTGTGCAACTTTTTCCCTCCATTTTGAGAGCTGTGCGTTACCATGGTGATATAACACAGTCCTCTCTTCCACTCCTGAAGGGGATTGTTGTCTTAGCAGTACAAATGGACAGGCTGGAGTGGATAGATAACACACAACACAATGTCAGTCTGTAGGCCACACACACACACACACACACACACACACACACACACACACACACACACACACACACACACACACACACACACACACAACTTCTGGGTGGTCTTTCAAGAGCTACAAGGGTTAATGACAGTCCTGTTTGGAGGAATTGACTCCTAAGCCACAAACACACACATCCATAAACACACATAGAAAACACACGCACACACACACACACACACACAAACCATGACCGACAACAACAGCGACATGTTGTCATGTGGTTTTTCAGGGCACGTCTGTAGACAACTCTGATGACTTTTTTTGATTGGTTCACTGCAGTCATCCAATTCACACACACCTTTGGCAGAAATCGGATTTCAGAGAATTGCATACAAATAAAAGGCCTGGTTTTTGTTCGCAAAGTTAAGTAAACTTTAAGCATAACCCAGATTACGTAAACAGCAGGATTTTGGATGGAGAAGAATGATAACTTTAAAGTTTGTTCTGTCAGAAGACAATGAAACCGATAATGACGTAAGACATGTGGAGGAACTAGGCAGGGAACCTGATGACATACTGCATGTAAACTGGGGTTAAGGGGTTTAACACTTAACCACATTATGAGATTATCTGTTTTAAACAGATCACTCTTACATAAAAATGTCTGAATTAAAAATGCATATTTTTCTCTGTTTTGGCCATTTGTCCACACAGCGATTTTTTACACCCTAAAACTGAGCTTTTCCAAAACGGTCTCCAGAGTGGACGAATCTTAAACTGCTGGTGCAACAAGAGAGTTTTTGAAAAACAATGATAAAAGCGTTAGGAAGACAACCTTTTTTTTTTTTTTTTACTTTTAATTTTTTCTGTGGTTACATATTTCAATATATGATCATACTCACAGCTTTTTCATACTTGTTCTGATTTTCAGCTGTGCTCAACATGCTACCATATATTTTCATTTATGCATTCTCCTTCCTTTTCTACAGTGGAAATATCCTCTGGCTAACTTCCACAAGATATTACCAGCTGCTGAAGCTGTTGTTGAAGCAGCAGCAGCAGCAGCACTAAGTGTTACTGATATGACAAAAATGCCTCAGAGTCCTCGTTGCTCTTCAAATTGCTGAAGTCGTACTCCAGAACTCCTCACACCTTCACGTGTGTGAGTGATGTTTTCAAATGCCATAATACAATGGGAAGTTTTAGCCAAATAATGTGATTGATCACAGATGTGGTACCAGCTGTTAACCGAGCTGCGAGCTGTGCTTCATTAGTTGCTATGCCAACTCTGCATGTCACCATGGAGCTGATTCTTTTCTCCCCTCAGTTGCTTGTACATATGTACTGCAAATTTAAACTGGAGAGGACTTTTAAGCCACAACATTTGGGTTGTGTAAAAGCTGTAATGCTGATGATTATTTTCTGTGCAAAACAAGGCCTCATCAGGTATTATTGCTGTATTGTTTCTATGTCAAAAATATTGTGCTTTTTGATCATTGTATCCACTATATTTAAATAATCTTTTACTTTTGTTTATTTGAAAGTGTATACAAATGGCTACAGGAGGAGGTCTAAGATGTCTAAGATGACAACAGATGAATGGGTTTGTGTGTGTGAGCCTGTAAAAACAGCTGCTGGTCTTGTTTTTGGAACCAACATCATCACCACACAAACACACACACACACACACACACACACACACACACACACACACACACACACACACACACACACACACACACACACACACACACACACACACACATGCACTAATACTCTGACTGAGCCAAGTGAACCAAAAGGAGAGAAACACGCTTATCATGCACCTTCTCCACCCACTCCTTCGAAAAGCAAAAGCCAGTCACTTTGGCTTTGCATTCACACTGAGGTACACATACACACAAAATACTTATGGCCCTCTTGTCTTTCCACTCAAACACTAAGGCAAGTTCTTTGTTTTGCATACAAATACACACTCACTCACACACATACAAAGGCAAGCACCCCTCTTTCCACAAACACAAGGACATCCACAAAATAACACGTACTCTTGTTCTTGTTTGCTTCTTAATTTGTTTGTCTGCAGTGCATTGCACATCCACTTTTCTTAGCAAAGTTACAATTATACTATGCATGCACTGTGTGTGTGTGTGTGTGTGTGTGTGTGTGTGTGTGTGTGTGTGTGTGTGTGTGTGTGTGTGTGTGTGTGTGGTTCGGTGTGCATGTGGGTGTAGGTGCCAAGGGCTGGAACAGGGCTTGGTGCCAGCGTGGATAAAGAGCAGATGGCGACCCTGACAGTGCAAAAAACTTCCAGTTCCCACATTCTCCTGTTCTATTCAGTCTTCACTCCTATACTTCCAAGGCAGCATGGCATGTGTGACAGGGATAGCTTAGATTTCAACCCAGTCTCACGGCAGTTCGTGAAATGGTCACGTTATTTAATCTATTGATTCGTGTACACGGACACGTTTATCTCGTTTTTTGTGTGGTGGTCAGAACGTTTTTTAAACTAATTTATTTTAATGGGAAACATCTTTCATGATCACAGCACGACTACGGTAGCGAGTAGTATGAAAAGCCGAAAATCCGTGTAGGGAGGTTGGTTTGGGGTGGTGGATGGGTCAAACAACACAGGACTTTCACCCTGGAGACCGGGGAAAAACTGGACAAGAATGACCCCTTGCCATGATAACAGAGTATACAGTCTTACGTATTGTAGATTTGAATGAAAGTTAAGTGGCTGATGAGCACAAATGGCCACTATTAAAAGGGCAATATTACAAATATACTTGATTTGCATGGTACAGTCATACCGTGTGCTTGTATCAACTTAACAGTTTTTCCATCTTGTCTCTATTATTTCTGCTTCATTTGAAATGGTGTCTGGTTGTCATCTCCTAGGTCAGCAAAGAGACTGATTTAAAATCATGTCAATTCTGGTAAATGGTCAAACACTAATTTATTGTCATTGTCAACACTTACAAGTTCTGATTTGAATATTTGAATATAGATCAGATCCAGTCTTATAACTTCAATTCTCATTTTATAGCACACATGATGCAATTTGAATTCATTAAAGGCATCTTTTGTTTTGCCGTATTGGTTTTAATATAATTAGGGCTGTCAAACGATTACATTTTTTTAATTGTGATTAATCGCTGAAGTTCTATAGTTAATCGCGATTAATCGCATATTTTATCACATGATTAAAATTCTATTATTTTGCATTTCAGAACAGTTTTTAAGTACATATTAACAATCAAAAGCAATTTTTACCAGTGTGTCTTGATTGGGAATCAAATGAATGCAAAGAAAGTTACTTTATGAACTTGATTTTAAGATTTGAAATTATTTATTTACTGAAAACAAAAGAAAAATGTGTGAATCTGTCATTATTGCACAATTCCTCCAAGTATCTAACTAAAAAACTAAAAATCCCTATCCTTACAGAGTCAATATAGTGTTTAGTAACTCCTAAATAATGTTGATTACTCACTGACGTCCAGTGATGACCAGTTAATGAGACAGTGTTTGCAGCACTTTGCAGCAGTTCCAGTGTGGCTGCTTTCTCCGTGTGGTACAGGCTGTGTATGGTGAAACTACTGTCTCCCTCAACGGCAACGAGACAGATCAGAACATGCCAACCGTAGTACGTCTTTAAGACCCGAGTCCTCTACGATGCTGACAGGTCTGCAGTTAGTTGCCACCCGTTTCGCAAGAGCTGTAGTCATTTTTTGGGATTTGGTTTCATCCACAGGTCGGCGAGTAGCACTCTCCAAAATAGTGCTTTGCCTGAGTGGGTAGCATGCTAGCGGGTAGCATCATGTTAACTGTACTACTATGCTTAGCTCGTAGGTGGTAGCTCAAGCTTGACGTGCTTCGGTGATATTTTAATTCGGCTTTACACAATGTGCATATGGCTTTCGACTTGTCTAATAGCCTCCGGGAGTTTTGGAAAATAAAAAGCTCCATTCAGAGTTATTGCTGCTGTGTTTCTCCATCATGCCTGCAGCCTGCAGCCTGCAGCCTGCAGCAGCAGGATGTGTTAGGAGGAAGTATGCTTGATGCAGCTTGATGATAAGTAACGGTGCTGCAAAGGGTCAAAATAGTAGCCTGTTAGGCACGACGCAAAGCTGAGTGAAGTGTAAAATAAATTAATAAATGCTGGCATGCGATTAATACAATTAAAAAAGATTAATCGCATCACATGGCGATTAACGTGTTAACGCTGACAGCCCTAAATATAATAAATTTTTATATATTTGTAGAAATTTGAGAAATGGAAGGAGATTTAGTTATTAGTCATTATCCTGTAATTTCAAAAGCGTTAACATAACTATTTCAACTGGGTGATCTCCCATCACACATATTGATTAATAAACAGGCAACAATTTCCCTGACATGTATATACAGCTTATATTGCAGAAAGGGATGTTTCATATTCAAAAGTAAGTGGATGGTTTATCTTGCTGATCTACAAACATTTCTTCACATCCTGTTTCTTAAGAAAGAGGAGGAGACAGACGGTGAGAGATACAAGAGAGGAAATGAGGGAAGTGTCTGAGGACGAAGAAAAAGAGTTGTGGTCTGCCTCTTTGCATCTGTGAATTCCCGGGCCAAAGGGCACACTGACATTTAATGGTTTGATCCAGTATATGCAACTTTTCATTCAGTTGCAGAATTGAGTGAAGAAGACAACTGTCCCACACTCTGAGGTGAAAATACATAAAGTTGAGGAGTCAGTGGATGCTGAGAGTTATTTTTGATTTGGCTTAGAAGCTCTCTCTCTAAACTGGAAAAGGCTTAACAACACAGCTGCTGTTGATATTCTCTAAGAATTCAAACAATCGTAAGTCACACTTGGCATTAGTTATGGCTACATTTCCCTAAAGTAAAGAATAAAAACACAGCTGTGTTTTTAAAACCAATACACCAACATGATTCTTTATTAGACTCTGTAAATACATTTTAAATGTATAATGTGAAATTAGGAGTGAAACATTTTCATTCATTGAATCTTTCCCATATGCACATCTAAACACTCATGTCTAAAAACTAAATATGTGCATGTCCAAAAACTCACACATGCACATATTACTGATATACATTACTACCTAGACCACCATTTGCACTAACTGTATATTGTCTCTTCTCTACATCCAACATTTATATAGACTGATTACTGCTTACTGTGTTATTACTGATCTACATCACTTAATAGACCACAACGTGCACTAACTGTATATTGACTCCTCACTACACCTCAGCATTTATCTAGACTGTCTATTCATATACATTGTGTTATAACTGATCTACTTCACTAACTAGACCACTAGACTAACTGTTTATTGACTCTTTACACCATCTCAGCAGTGATATAGACTCTCTGTTCATGTATATTGCATATCAATCGACTTACTTGCACCTCACTACGTGCCGTCATTTGTAATTGCCCACTTATTCTGCACTTTGTGTAGCATATTGTATTCTGTGTTCTTGTACTGTATTGAATGTGAAACTATTAGTTGTCTAGCATGCCTACGCTTTTCTTGGCCAGGTCGCCGTTGCGAATGAGAACCTGTTCTCAACGGCCTACCTGGTTAAATAAAGGTTAAATAAAAAATAAAAAAAATGAAAATGCAGTGTGCCAAATGTATCCACTATACTTATTTTTACAGTCTTTTGAGATAAGTGTTTTCTCAATGATAAACATTACAACATGTATACTTAAAAATACCAGCAATTATTAAAGAAAATCACTTCCATTTTTAGCTTTGATGGACACTATTGATGGATACGTTGCTAGGGAGAGGGATGTCTGGACTACCTTACTTAGGTTGCTGCCACCGTGACCGGGTGCCGGATAAGCAGAAGAAAATGGATGGATGGATGGACACCACTACTTAACCTGAATGTAACACACAATGGACACTTAAGAGTGACTCACAGCTGGGAAATATGTAGTCAAGTCAGCTCAGGTGACATTTCAAAAATATATTTAAAAAAATGTAATCACTATTTCTGAAGTTTTTTAATTTGATATTGGCAAAACAAAATTGAGTTTTTTAAGAAAATATCACTTAGTCTTGCCCATGTATGTTGCTTATGTGTATCAAAGAGAAAGAGAGACAAAGAAACAAAGATCCAGAGACAAAAAGATATTAAAAAAAGAGAAAGACAGATGGCCATGTACTGTATTACCCATACAAACAATGATAAACAATCAAACCATAGGCTCTTGGCATCAGGAATACCTAAAGAGTTTGATTTGATTCCCCTGCTTAGGTCGGCATTTGGTTCCATCCTCTACACTTTACTCCCCATCTGGCCTCCATTGTCTGGTAGCCCTGAGCGACAGGTGGTATTGTTCCCACGAAGACAGTTGCCGTGGTGGCACACTTCTGAGGGTGCAGCCTGTCCACACACTCGCACATACACACAAACAGCAGCCACTTTACTAACCTGTTTCCTGTGTGTGTTCCTGCCAGACAGGCGGTGTCGCGCCAGGAAGTGCACCGCCTCATCAAGGTCACGTTGCTTCTCTTCAGGCTGGCAGGTGTCTAGTTCATGAAATTTCCCATGTGAAAACAGACATGACTGAGTTTGCAATCACTGGTTTCCTCCAATTGTAATCCAAGTTTAAAATGTGTTTTGTGAGATTTATTTTTTTCTTCTTAAAGATGCAACATGAAACGAAAACATGTTTCCTCAAAGGCATTTAGGACGATAGACCATTCAGTCATGTTCAGGGTGTCAATTTCGTTAAGAGATGGCGAACCAACCACGCTACCAAGTGAGCTACCCTGCGCCCTGAATATCTATTTTAAATTAAAGTTTGTTGGATCACCAAAGAATCAGCAAAGTAACCATGTCAACATTCAAACTATATAGGTTGCCAGTCATCCTCTTTTACAGTAAGAGCTCCACAACAAAAAAGGATAAAATATCCATCACATTTTCAAAACAGCTTGTGCAGAATCATCACATGTGATATATGTACCTCTTATTTTGTCAGCGCTTTGAGTGTCTATGATAAAGTGCTATATAAATGTAATGAATTATTATTATTATTATTATTATTATATTTAGCAGCATGGCTGTAGGGATGGCAATGTTGGTCTGTCAGTCAGCTCCACCGCTGGCCCAGACTAAAATAAACTATTGGATGGATATCCATGACATTTTGTCCAGACATTTATATTTTCATCAGGATGAATTAGAATACTTTTGGTGATCATCTAGCATTATCATCAGGTAAACAAATGTATATGTTACTATTCTGGTTTGTGACCTGTGTGAAAAGGTTGCTTTTCTACCTTTTTACCAGGCTCTGTTCTTCGACATTAGAAAACATAATTGTCTGCTAAACACATTTGTTTAATTTGTTGTTAACCTATTGTGTGTGTAATGTTGTGTTTTTTGTTGTTATTGTTGGTCTGCCTGGGATGTTGGGGTAGATCAGCTCCTTAATCAAGGATAGTGATAGTTTGTGTTATTATGTCCTACCTGGGCTACTTGATGCTTGCTCTCTGTTCGGCTCACCCTATACTTACCTGGGCATGTGGTAGGTTGCAGTTAGGTGAGGTTGAGGAAGTAAAATGTCACTGGAGCAAGGTGACGGAGGAGGTGGCAGCTTGCTGGGAGGCTGCAGCTTTTATTAGTTAGTTTTGCTTCAGCTTAATTTAGTTTTGATGAATTTCTATTATAATCTTTTTGTTAATAAATGCCACCTTTTTTGCACTTACTCATGCCGATCGACCTGCTTGACTGATGATATTCCCAAGAAGCTCATCTGTACTTTGTGTTTAGTTCTGATTATAAATTAATAACATGCCATGTTTATGTGTGTGTGTGTGTGTGTGTGTGTGTGTGTGTGTGTGTGTGTGTGTGTGTGTGTGTGTGTGTGTGTGTGTGTGTGTGTGTGTGTGTGCTGGTGTTGTAGCCACACTGACTTTAGGCTGTCAGTGCTCATTAGGATAATGACTGTGGGACCTGGCCGGTGTCCAAACTTTGAGGCAGAGAGATGGTTTGAGGAAGGAGTGTGAGCGAAGAGAGTTATAATGGCCTTCGGGGTGAGGGAGGGGGAGTGCTGCTTAATAGGATCACATTTCATCCACTCACACCCCCCACAAACACACACACACACACACATCCCTCCTGCATATTGTTTGACATAGACAGACAAAGACAGTGACAAACATTTATGGTTTAGGTTAACACAGATCAGCATAAATTGTGAAGTACAACAAGACCAAGTTGGAGATTGGTTTCCTCCTCCTCATATCATCAGAACAACAGCTACAGACACATGGTTATTTTTAAAATTCTTTTCTGAGGCAACGTACATGTTTTGGAAAGATTGCGGAGTTGTATCTACAGTAGTTTATAAAGTCTTGACCCTTGACTTTAGCGTTCACACTGCAGCCAAATATGACTTTCCCCCCAAATTTGACACCTAATTGTTTTCTAATCTGAGAGAAAAGCATATAGTTATTTAAATATGTATTCCAGTGTATACCTTTTTTTACATGGATGTATAGCACAATAAAGTACCAATTTGTATTGCAGTTGTTAAATTTGTATTCCAGTGCTTTCTCGAGATATCCAAATCTCACTTCATTCACGCGAGAAACCTGTCACAACATTGCATGTGTACATTGGTTTGGCTAAGCTACTGTTAGGACAAAAACAGATGTGTCTTTTTATACCTCTGTCAAGCGTAGTACAAGGGTTAGTACAAGGGTTATAACCTAAATTAACTTAGATATCATTACATTGTTTTTGCCATAGCTACCATAACTTGTAAAGTCCTCATTTCATTAGTTTATTTGGATGAAACAGGTGAAATTGAACTTGTGCAGTTCTCTTAAGTTCTGTTGGCTGTTAAGTTGGTTACCTAAACAACACAAACCTATACTGTTACTGTCATTTCCCACAGTTAAGGCTGGTGTAAGCTTAAAACAAATCTGTACGAAGCATCGTCAGAATAAGTCGGAAAAAAACAACTTTTAAAACAACTTTCCGAAAAGCCACACTTTAATGTGGGGAAAAAAGCCTGCTGTCATCTTTCAAATGGGGATAATGCACACTTTCGTCTTTCCTTGAAGGTATTCATGGTGTTGCACTAGTTTGTAAATATACAAAAAGTGACAGGAGTCATTTTGTGATAATAAAAAAGAACTTGGAAAAAGAAGTTCATGCATACTTTCTCACCTTCGAACACCTGGCTAATGACTATGCTTGTCTTATTTTTAGTTTCGGAAAGTTACAAAATTCTGGGATGCAGCCTTCTGAATCCAGATGTCAGAAATGTGTGTGGGTTGAAGGAGTTTCCACGCTGTTTGGCGATCAAACAAGCACTTAATTTGAAACATACTGACCCAGTTATACTTTACAAAAAACATACTGCAGCAGCAATTCAGAATTGAGCCTGAATACTGTTCAGTGTGAACACAACCTTGGAGACCAGTGTTCAAACAAGACATTGCTTGGCTGATGTTCAGTTTCAAGAACATCTAAACTGAAAGGTTGAAGATAGACAGGTACCAGTAATGATGTGTTGGGACACACAAACACTCTCACACACACACACCAACAGTCCTGCTCAAATACATTTAAAAATAGACATACAACTCCTGGGCTGAAGTCTAAACAAGATGGATAAATGTGAAACTCTAGTCGTCTCCTAGATCTCTTTGAAGCGGTTGTGTGGAGTCAGACACTGGTGTGAGGTAGCATGTTTGTCACAAAATCTCTCACCCCTGCGGATCAAGGGCGTTCGTCACACTCAAACATCACACATGTCTGTGGACAGAGGATTTATCTGTTCGAAATGAAAGGTCAGAGCGAGGGAGCAGCTCAGATCAATGGAAAGACGGGATGGATCCTGAATACAGATTCACAAAGAGGTTCATAAGTAACAGATTACTTTTGAGAGGATTAGAGTGACAAGGAACAATGCTGGTTTTACGGACAGCTGAACACTGAAAAATTATTTTGTGGCTTCACATCAAATGAAAAATTCCCATTTAATTAAGCTTTTTGAATGAGATTTGATTAAATTATGAGGTTAATATCACATACGTACCCACCATGAGTTCTGTTTTAACCTGACCTTAATCCCAAACCACTTCAGCATTTAATTAGCCCAAATACATGAAACTAACTCAATAAAACCCAACCTGGTTAAAGCCCAAAGGAATAGTTAAACCAGCTTTAACCTGTCAGTTTGGGTTCAGGCTGCAAACATTAACTCACACAGTCCTAAAACAAAGGGCTTTCAAGCAGGGGAGCAGAGTTAGTGTCCCGGAAGAATTTAAGGGTAAAACACAAGACTTTCTCCCAGGAAACGAGTGTTCGTGTCCCAGGAGTACCACTTATGAGGACCAGTATTTTTATCCAAGCCGCAATCTTTTCTAATCTTAACCAGTCGTTTGGGTGCCTAAACCTTTGTTGGCTAAACCTAACATGCAACAGCCGTTGTCACGACCGTCCCTTTACGGTGCCCTGTAACTGACGCACAGTAACCTTGTCTTGGCTAAATTTAACTGTAAAGAGCACTAAACTTAACTCTCATGTGACCGGTCATCACGTGACCGGCCGGTGGCCCCGTAGTTCCGCAGGATGTCATACAAATTGTTGTGCATAAGTTTTCATATGATATCATACAAACCCATGAGAAGGCATTGGTATTTAAGGTATTTATAGACTGTGCATGTAGAATTATAACTGACATTACATTTACATAATTGCTTCCTCATTAATCATTATTGTCTGCTTTCTGTTTGAGTTCTAAAGAATAAATGATTATAATAAGGCACAAAACTGCCAAAAAATTATCTTTTTTATGCATTTTGATATCAAGCTTGAAGCACTGTGCTGATCAGCTGTCTCCAGTGTTCACAGACATTTTTAACACCTCACTGGAGACATGCCACGTGCCAGCCTGTTTCAAAACCTCAACCATTATCCCTGTCCCCAAGAAGCCAAGGACCACAGGACTTAATGACTTCAGACCCGTCGCCCTGACCTCTGTGGTTATGAAGTCCTTTAAGCACCTTGTGCTTTCACACCTGAAAGCCATCACCGACCCCCTCCTGGACCCCCTGCAGTTTGCCTACAGAGCCAATAGGTCTGTAGACGATGCAGTCAATTTGGCCCTCCACTACATCCTCCGGCACCTGGACTCCGCAGGAACCTACGGGAGGATCCTGTTTTTGGACTTCAGCTCTGCCTTTAACACCATCATCCCGGCTCTGCTTCAGGAGAAGCTCTCCCAGCTTCGTGTGCCTGACTCCACCTGCAGGTGGATCACTGACTTCCTGTCTGACAGGAAGCAGCATGTGAAGCTGGGGAAACACATCTCCGACTCACAGACCATCAGCACCGGATCTCCCCAGGGCTGTGTTCTTTCTTCTCTGCTCTTCTCTCCCTGTACACCAACAGCTGCACCTCCAGTCACCAGTCTGTCAAGCTTCTGAAGTTCGCGGATGACACCTCCCTCATCAGACTCATCTCTGATGGAGATGAGTCCGCCTACAGGTCGGAGGCTGACCACCTGGTGAAGTGGTGCAACCAAAACAATCTAGAACTCAACGCTCTAAAGACAGTGGAGATGGTTGTGGACTTCAGGAAGAACCCAGCCCCACCTGCCCCCATCACCCTCTGTGGCTCCACAATTGACACTGTGGAGTCTTTCCGCTTCCTGGGAACTATCATCTCCCAGGACCTCAAGTGGGAGCTGAACATCAGCTCCCTCGTCAAAAAAGCACAACAGAGGATGTACTTCCTGCGACAGCTGAAGAAATTCAACCTGCCAAAGACAATGATGGTGTACTTCGACACAGCCATCATCGAGTCCATCCTCACATCCTCCATCACCATCTGGTACGCTGCTAGCACAGCCAAGAACAAGGGCAGACTGCAGCATGTCATTCGGTCTGCAGAGAAGGTGATTGGCTGCAGTCTGCCGCCACTCCAGGACCTTTACGCCACCAGGACTCTGAAGCGTGCTGGAAAGATTGTGGCCGACCCCTCCCACCCCGGACACAAACTCTTTGAGACACTCCCCTCTGGCAGGAAGCTGAGGTCCATCACGACCAAAACCTCACGTCACATGAACAGCTTTTTCTCCTCCGCCACTAGCTTTATCAACAAGGCCCAGAACCCACCCTGACTCTCCACCTCTGGCTCTTCGTGCCATTGTTCTCTCTCTGCTGTAATGCTCTTTGCTCTTTATTTTTTTATTTTATTTCTATCTTTATTTTTAATTTAATACATACTGTGTACATATACTTATACTTGTATTGTTTATACCTATACTTATATTGTTTAATATTCCATCTAGAGAATGTGTGACGTGCACCAACAACACCAAAACAAATTCCTTGTATGTGTTAAAAAACGTACTTATAAAACCCTTTCTGATTCTGATTCTGATTCTGATGAAGCTCTTCTTTCAAACGCATGCATCAAATGTGCAACAGGCGAATATGGGAAGATGCCAAGTAAAACCATGCAGACCACAGCTGTTGTTCCTGTGTGAAACCACAGGCCTCCCTCCATACAGCACAATGTATATGAAAGGTTGTTCACCTATTCTTGAACATTTTGACGGGTGTGTGAGGGAACGCAACTCGCCTGCTGTTCTCCAATTGAGCTGGATGAAAGTGATCTGTGCCTCGAAACAAAGGAGAGACGGCAGGGGAGGTAAATCCATTAGCAGGTTAATGCAGTGTGTGTGTGTGTGTGTGTGTGTGTGTGTGTGTGTGTGTGTGTGTGTGTGAGGGATGGTGCATGTCGTTTTGTGCACGTCAGAGGCAGATTGTGAGCTTATGGGTGGGAGCCTTTTCTTCACTCTAGACCCAAGTAAAAAACTCTTTTCTAGCACACCTCTCTCTGAGAGAACAGTGGAGAGGCCTCCCAGAAGAGCTGACCTCTCTCTGCTGGTGGGAACCTATTTGTCTACTTCCCTCTTTCTCCGCCTGGCTCTGAAAGAAGGATGCTTTAACCTACGCTACACTAACTAGAGATGGTCTTAAGTTTCACCTTTTACCAGAGTCCCATGAGGATGCTCTCAGCTTTCTCAGGTTGAGGAAAACATGACAACCTTTTCTAAACAAAATGAGCAGGACAGAAAGGCCTTTGACATGTATTTGAAAAAAAAGTATGACTATTTATTTACTGCTGTTGGGATAAAATTCAACACTGTGCATTTAATGTATAAATATCTACTAATAGGCAATCTAATGTTGGTGCACTGATAAACCAACTTTAGAAATGTGATTTGAATCCACCACTAATGGTGTTGCTATTTGCAAACATAAATTTCTTCAGATTCTGCTACCAGTGTCCTTCCATCTAGCCCCGTCCATGACCTCAACACTGCGTATGTTACTCCACGAACAATCTGTACCTGTTATCCAACAGCATTTCCACATACTGCGCATCAGCCTGCCACAGCTGGCATAGCCACACAGTCTTTGGAAATCATCCATCCATCCATCTTCATCCGCTTATCCGGGGTCGGGTCGCGGGGGTAGCAGCTCCAGCAGGGGACCCCAAACTTCCCTTTCCCGGGCCACATTAACCAGCTCCGACTGGGGGATCCCGAGGCGTTCCCAGGCCAGGTTAGAGATATAATCCCTCCACTTAGTCCTGGGTCTCCCCCGAGGCCTCCTCCCAGCTGTACGTGCCTGGAACACCTGCCCAGGGGGCATCCTTACCAGATGCCCGAACCACCTCAACTGGCTCCTTTCGACGCAAAGGAGCAGCGGCTCTACTCCGAGCTCCTCACGGATAACTGAGCTTCTCACCCTATCTCTAAGGGAGGCGCCAGCTACCCTCCTGAGAAACCCATTTTGGACGCTTGTACCCTGGATCTTGTTCTTTCGGTCATGACCCAGCCTTCATGACCATAGGTGAGGGTAGGAACAAAAACTGACCGGTAGATTGAGAGCTTTGCCTTCTGGCTCAGCTCTCTTTTCGTCACAATGGTGCGATAAATTGAATGTAATACCGCACCTGCTGTGCCGATTCTCCGACCAATCTCCCGCTCCATTGTCCCCTCACTCGCGAACAAGACCCCATGGTACTTGAACTCCTTCACTTGGGGTAAGGACTCATTCCCTACCTGGAGAAGGCACTCCATCGGTTTCCTGCTGAGAACCATGGCCTCCGATTTAGAGGTGCTGATCCTCATCCCAGCCGCTTCACACTCGGCTGCGAACCGATCCAGTGAGTGCTGAAGGTCACAGGCCGATGATGCCATCAGGACCACATCATCTGCAAAAAAGCAGCGATGAGATCCCCAGCCCACCGAACTGCAACCCCTCTCCACCCCGACTACGCCTCGATATCCTGTCCATAAATACTACAAACAGGATTGGTGACAAAGCGCAGCCCTGGCGGAGGCCAACTCTCACCTGAAAGCGAGTCCGACTTACTGCCGAGAACCCGGACACAGCTCTCGCTTTGGTCGTACAGAGATTGGATGGCCCTGAGAAGGGACCCCCATCACCCCGTACTCCCGCAGCACCTCCCACAGTATCTCCCGGGGCACCCGGTCATACGCCTTCTCCAGATCCACAAAACACATGTAGACTGGTTGGGCATACTCCCAGGCTCCCTCAGGATCCTTGCGAGAGTAAAGATCTGGTCCGTTGTTCCCACGACCAGGGACGGAATCCGCATTGTTCCTCTTCAACCTGAGATTCGACTATCGACCAAACCCTCCTTTCCAGCACCTTGGAGTAGACTTTACCGGGAGGCTGAGAAGTGTGATACCCCTGTAATTGGCACACACCCTCTGGTCCCCCTTTTTTAAAAAAATGGGGGAACCACCACCCGGTCTGCCACTCCTTAGGCACCGTCCCAGACTTCCACGCAATGTTGAAGGCGTGTCAACCAAGACAACCCCTCCACACCCAGAGCTTTAAGCATTTCTGGGCGGATCTCATCAATTCCTGGGGCTTTGCCACTGTGGAGTTGTTTAACTACCTCAGCAACCTCCACCAGGGAAATTGATGCCAATCCCCCCCCTCATCCTCCAGCTCTGCCTCTACCATAGAGGCGTATTAGTCGGTTAGGAGTTCCTCAAAGTGCTCCTTCCACCGCCCTATTACCTCCTCAGTTGAGGTCAACAGCGTCCCATCCTTACTGTACACAGCTTGGATGGTTCCCTGCTTCCCCCCCTCCTGAGGTGGCGAACGGTTTTCAGAAGTACCTTGGTGCCGACCGAAAGTCCTTCTCCATGTCTTCTCGAACTTCTCCCACACACGCTGCTTTGCCTCTTTCACGGCAGAGGCTGCAGCCCTTCGAGGCCCCTTCGGTACCTTGCAACTGCCTCCGGAGTCGTCTGGGATAACATATCCCGGAAAGACTCCTTCTTCAATCGGACGGCTTCCCTGACCACCGGTGTCCACCACGGTGTTCGTGGAGTTACCGCCCCTTGAGGCACCTAAGACCCTAAGACCACAGCTCCTCACCGCAGCTTCAGCAATGGAAACTTTGAACATTGTCCACTCGGGGTTCAATGCCCCCCCCAGCCTCCACAGGGATGCACGAAAAAGCTCCGCCGGAGGTGTGAGTTGAAAGTCTGTCGGACAGGGGCCTCCTCAGACGTTCCCAATTTACCCGCACTACCCGTTTGGGCTTACCAGGTCTGTCAGAGTCTTCCCCCACCCCTGACCCAACTCACCACCAGATGGTGATCGGTTGACAGCTCCGCCCCTCTCTTCACCCGAGTGTCCAAAACATATGGCCTCAGATCAGATGAAAACGATTATAAAATCGATCATTGACCTTTGGCCTAGGGTGCTCTGGTACCAAGTACACTTATGAGCATCCCTATGTTCGAACATGGTGTTCGTTATAGACAATCCATGACTAGCACAGAAGTCCAACAACAAACAACCACTCTGGTTTAGATCAGGGAGGCCGTTCCTCCCAATCACGCCTCTCCATGTGTCTCCATCATTACCCACGTGCGCGTTGAAGTCCCCCCAGCAGAACTATGGAGTCCCCGACTGGAGCCCCATGCAGGACTCCACTCAAGGTCTCCAAGAAGGCCGAATACTCTGAACTCTTGTTTGGTGCATATGCACAAACAACAGTCAGAGTTTTCCCCCCACAACCCGCAGGCGTAGGGAGGTGACCCTCTCTCCACGGGTTAAACTCCAACGTAGCGGCGCTCAGCCGGGGGCTTGTGAGTATCCCCACACCCGCCCGGCGCCTCACACCCTGGGCAACTCCGGAGAAGAAAAGAGTCCAACCCCTATCCAGGAGTATGGTTCCAGAACCAAGACTGTGCGTAGAGGTAAGCCCCACCAGATCTAACCGGTAGCGCTCCACCTCCCGCACAAGTTCCGGCTCCTTCCCCCACAGAGAGGTGACATTCCACGTCCCCAGAGCCAGCCTCTGCTGCCCGGGTCTGGTCCGTCGAGGCCCCTGACCTTCACTGCCACCCATGTGGCAGCGCACCCGACCCCAGCGGTTGCTCCCACAGGTGGTGGGCCCATGGGATAGAGAGATGTCCGCCACGTAGCTTTTTCGGGCTGTGCCCGGCCGGGCTCCGTGGCAAACCCGGCCACCAGACGCTCGCTGACGAGCCCTCCATCTGGGCCTGGCTCCAGACGGGGGCCCCGGGCTTCCTCTTCATCCCTTCCTCGATCCCTTCCTCGATTTTTCATAGGATTTTTGAACCATTCTTTGTCTGGCCCCTCACCTGAGACCACTTTGCCTTGGGAGACCCTACCAGGAGCACAAAGCTCCAGACAACACAGCCCTCAGGTTCATAGGGACACACAAACCTCTCCACCACGATAAGGTGATGGTTCCCGGAGAAGGAAACATTGGATTTTATTTATTTATCATTTCAGGCATCAAGTAGATATCTGTGCGATCATAAAAATATCTTTTGAAGATTCAACCAGCTGACAGGGAAACAATTACATTTTGGCTAGTCTGGATAAACGGAAGTAGATTTTGAGAATCCAGTGCATGGCTCACCCCTCACCTTCCGCTTTCTGTGTGTTGCCGTTCTCAATATCTCAGTATAATCCAAAGCATTTGGAGCTGCGGAGGAGGGTCTGGCCAGTCCACACAGCATTCCGGGGTGGGAGAAAAACGTGCTCTGGTTTATTGGCATTTCTTTAAACCAAGCAAAATCGTCATGGGGCAGAGCTGCGGTGCCGCTGCAAAATAGCCTCTGGAAGGAACTTGTTTTTGTGGAACGTGTACACTCAAAGGTTTTAGTCGTGCAACAGAAAACTCAGATTGGACAGATAGTCTGGCTAGTCTGGATTTACCCTGCAGAGATCTGAGGAGCAGTTAACCATAGTCCTCAGAAATCCACCAGAGTTTAAAAATTCCAACACAAAGAAAGCGGAAGGTACCGGCCGAAAAGAGTGAAATCCGGTGGAATTTCCTGCAGCAACGAAACAATCCTGGAAGTGGTATGTCATTGATATAGACTATTCGGTTACACTTTACTTCTATGGTATCTTATAGGTATCTACGTAAGAGTGACATGACACTGTCATGAACGTGTCATAAACATTATAAACAAGTCATAAACGTTTATGACATAACGCTTCTTTTAGTAAGTGTCATTCGGTTTTTGTCATGACAAGTTATGGTTATGGTTAGGGTTAGAGTTAGGGTTAGGGTTCATGTGTCATGACTGTGTCATGACAGTGTCATGTCACTCTTATGTAGATACCTTCAAGTAAAGTGTCTAATCTAATAATCTTTACAGACATTTTCTATGTAGGATAAAGAACATGGAATGTGATCTCCACGTGGTAGCTGTCAGACAACCGACTTTAGTAACACTTTTAAGGAGTTCCAGCATTCCTACACATGTTTAAATGTTTTTGTGATGGATCATTGCTGTTATAAACTTGCGAAAAGAGTCCACTATTTGTTATTTAATTCTGAACACAAACGTGCACGCACGCACGCACACACACACACACACACACACACACACACACACACACACACAGACACACACACAAACACATCACACATCTCCTTGTTTAAAAAAACAGCTGAACAAGAAGAAAAGAAGGGAAACTAAAGAGGAGGACAATTGTCACTTTGTCCCTGGAGATGTCCTCCAGTCATATCCCTGCCACAGACAGGAAGTCACACATAATGCTGGCCAAACGGAAAGATATCAGGGGTTCCCTGAAGGAAACCTGAGACTGCAGGACACCGGATCACCGAGGGGTGCCCGGGCCTTCCTCTCTATATCTGCAGGTACAATAGAACCTGCTGCAATAAGTTCTATTCACCATAGGTAAGGGATATAGGGCCCCCATGTATGGTGAATAAAGTAGGCCGGTAAGTACCTGCTGCTCTTTATTCAGAAGGGATTATGTAATGGTGGCCCAGGAAGAAAAGAAGAGAGATCACAAAAACAACAGTGTCACTTTCACCTGCATGTCATTGGACAGTGGATGCTCTTAACAATGTTGCGTTGTTGACTGTCTCATTTACTGCACTTCAATAAAAGGGATGTATGAATTATTGGACAGTTCTTCCAATCTGAAGCAAGTGCTGGCTCTCATAGTGTTACAGAGTTGATGGAAAAGAGCTTATCTTTGGCATTACAAATGCAGAATTCATCTGATGAGCTTAGTTTAATTCTGGAAAACATCCACTGTTGAGAATTGAAACCACCCCATCTGTATGAACACCTGCTCACCTCCAGCAGACCGGTCCTTCTTTTTCTTTAAAACACACAAGAACATAAGTGAGTTGGTTTATTTATGTGCCTGCGTGTGTGTTGTTGTTCCAAGGGTATAGCAGTACTCTCTTTTGTCTCTGTCATTACCCATTGTATACGGACAGCATGTCTGTTGTTTTTACCATTTTACATAGCTGTGTTTAACACTGTAATGCATCCATATTGCAGAGTACAGAAATACATGAAATACCCCTCACAGTTTTTAGATGTGTGCTTAAAATACATATTAAAAATCACAGTGCCTAAGATGTGCATCCTTAACAGCATGTGGTAGTACCCAAGCTTAGCAACATGTTAGTGTTATGCTAAAATAGAGCAGAGCATCTTCCGTCAGCTGCCCTACATCTTTTGTTAGCGCCTAGCCACACTTTAGTTACCATTAGCATTGATTAGCATGAGAAAGTTGTCGTCTGGATGATGATAGCAAAGTTTCAATCTAATACCTGCCTCTAACCAAGTTGCTTCCTCTCACCTTAGTGTCAAACAAACGAGTCAATCAACTTCACCTTTGTCTCTGTAGTAAAGAAATCACGTCAGTCACATCTAGACATTCCCACATAGATAAAGAAATCAGATACCCGTCTGACTGCAATGAGATGGGTAGCTAATGCGGCTCTATTTATCACAGCTAAGTAAGTGTCTTATTGTAATGTAGTACGAGGCATCAGGCACTGCCATTGTCATTGTCACTAAGAACCCAAAACTGTCAATAATAACCCCAAACCACTACAGTGTGCCTGAGGTGGACTGTAAAGTCTGACTATGACATGACAACTTAATGTGTAAGTTGGAGTGCCTAATACTAATTTGAATAAAATAGTCAATATGCAAATGAACACAATTAAAACACAACAATTTGTTCATGGTGCAACACAGACATGTACTGTTACAGTGCAAGAATATTTCTCCAATTTCTTCTGTAATAACTCTTTTATGCAACATATACCTTGTCATATTTTCTTGACACCTATCAAAAAGCTGTCTAAATTGCTTGTGTATAAGCCTTAATACATATTAATCAGGTTAGAAAGTCAGGACTAAAGAGTAAATGCTTCTGTATAAACTCAGCATTTTGCATGAACAGTCAGTTGCAACATCACACTGAGACACGCCAATCACAATAGAGTAAGGGATGCACATTCCTCCACTGAAAGTAGCCTTAACACACCAGTATGTATATGACGTTCATGAGTGTGATGCTTTCGTCTATTTACTGGAAAAACCTGCTGTGTCAGTTATGCTGTTACTATTGTTACTGGTATTTCTCTATCCATCCACACTGACTGTAGGCATGTCCAGGCAAGTTCTTCAGGGTCCAAATGCATGAAACTCTATGTCTGATAATCTCTGAGCTAGCTTCTGAACAACAACGTCAGCTAATGTTTTTTGACACTATTAACACTACGATGGAACTAAACCTGACACTTTTTAAGTCACAGTAATAACGACCAATTTGAAACAATGTTCTAACATTCAGCAATTTTAGTTGCTTACGTTTCAATTTGGGTTCTAATCTGCGCAATTAAATGACCAACTTCTTTTCTGGGGACTACCAACATTAAACTTCACAACCACACTCCTGCTCTCCCTCTGACAGATCAGATAGAGAGTCAGCCAAAGGCGGGAGTCTGGCACAACCGCCTTCGATTGGCCAAAACTATGTTTCTGTTAATGGTAATTGTTTGTCCTCTGTCACTAACAGACACGTTCACAAACTCTCACTTAAGGTCTAAAATTGTTATTATTATAATTTTTAAGGGGGGCTGAGATGAATTTTAGGGGGGCTTGAGTGCCAAAAAATTCAGATACAGTGGTTACATTTGTTCACAGGGGAACAAACATCTTCAACTGTTGGAGATGAAGTTGAGGAGTGACTCTCTCACTGTGACTGCCGGGAATTTATTGTCACTGAGTGAAGAATCAAAAGTCCCGTCACAAAACCGGTTATCTAACATCTAGGTTGGCTCATCTCTTCAATATGTTGTGATTTCTCTGCTCTCAAAGTTTATTTCATAGTCCTGCATGTCCTTTCTTTATCTCATTAACTTATCTTGTCCCACCTGCTTGTCCTTTGCATCTATTAAAGTCTGCTTCCTGCTGCTATAGTCTTCATTCCTTATTTCTTTCTATATCTAGTTAATAAACTGCTTTTCATCCTTGACACCGAGAACACAGATGAATAGAGAATATTTTTTCATCAAAAATGCATCAATCCTTTGCATCTATTAAAGTCTGCCCCCTTTTTCATGGTTAAGTCATGTGACTCCCTTTCATTCAGACAACCCCATTGTCAGGAGACAATCCATTCAAACACAACAGTTTTTTTGTTTATAAAAAATATTTATTTAGGCCTTTGTTTTTGACAGGACTGCTGAAGACATGAAAGGTAATGACATGCTGCAAAGGGCCGCAGGTCGGAATCAAACCCACAGCCGCTACGGCATGGACTGAGTCTCTGCACATGGGGCGCATGCTCAACCAGGTGAGCTAGCCGGGCCACCGTCACAGACAACACTGCAACTTAGCTTATGTTATAACCCTCATGTCATGTGGCATCAGACTATTTGTTGAGTTGTTAAGATATTTATCTCTATTAAACATTCTTATCTTGATCTGTCTCGTCTCGCTCATCACTCTTTTACTTCTGCCACTTTCTTCTCTCTTCTGTAAATTCATCCTCCCCTTCTTCTTATTTTTCAGTCTCTCTTCAGCTCCCTGTTAATGTTGGATGAGATTCAATATCCTGGAGTCAACAGGAGACTGGGACTGTGTTTATTCTTGTAGTGCCTCAGGTGATACAGCTGCTCTTAATATTAACTGAGAGATGATTTGAACTGTATAGTTCATCACATCAGAAGTCTGATATTACTGATGGATGTTACTCTTTAGATTTAACATATAGACTTAGATTTAACATTTAGCTTTAGAATTAACATTTAGATTTAACATTTAGGTTTAGATTTAACATTTAGATTGAACATATATATTTAGATTTTAAATTTACATTTAGATTTAATATTTAACTTTTTATTTTACTTGTATAAATATACTGTTGACAATTGCAAAGGACATGTTTTACATGTGATTAAATGTGAGAAAAACTAGCTAAATGTGAGGAAAGTGAGCTAAATAATCAAAATGTATCAGCTACAAAATTGTATCTGAATTTTTACATTTGGCACCCCATATTTTAGAGCAAAGACCCTTGACCTGAATGCCCTATTGTGTTTCAATTACAAGCTTATGATCAGGCAACCTTTGCTCAGATTGTTTCTTTATTACTCACCTCAGATTACCACCATTACGTTGTGATACATCGTTATGGTTACATTTGTTCACAGGGGAACAAACATCCTCAACTGTTGGAGATGAAGTTGAGGAGTGACTCTCTCACTGTGACTGTCGGGAATTTATTGCCAGTGGGTGAAAAATCAAAAAGTCCCGTCACAAAACCGGTTATCTAACATCTAGGTTGGCTCATCTCTTCAATATGTTGTGATTTCTCTGCTCTCAAAGTTCATTTCATAGTCCTGCATGTCCTTTCTTTATCTCATTGACTTATCTTGTCCCACCTGCTTGTCCTTCGCAGCTATTAAAGTCTGCTTCCTGCTGCTATAGTCTTCATTCCTTATTTCTTTCTATATCTAGTTAATAAACTGCTTTTCATCCTTGACACCGAGAACACAGATGAATAGAGAATATTTTTCATCAAAAAAAGTTTGACATTTTTTCATGGTTAAGTCATGTGACTCCCTTTCATTCAGACAACCCCATTGTCAGGAGACAATCCATTCAAACACAGTTTTTTTGTTCATAAAGATTATTTATTTGGGGTATTTTAGGCCTTCATTTTTGACAGGACAGCTGAAGACATGAAAGGGGGGAGAGAGAGGGAATGACATGCTGCAAAGGGCCACAGGTCAGAATTGAACCCGCGGCTGCTGCGGCAAGGACCAAGTCTCCACACATGGGATGCGTGCGCAACCAGGTGAGCTAGCTGCAACCCGACTACGGACAACACTGCAACTTAGCTTATGTTATAACCCTCATGTCATGTGGCATCAGACTATTTGTTGAGTTGTTAAGATATTTATCTCTATTAAACATTCTTATCTTGATCTGTCTCGTCTCTCTCATCACTCTTTTACTTCTGCCACTTTCTTCTCTCTTCTGTAAATTCATCCTCCCCTTCTTCTTATTTTTCAGTCGCTCTTCAGCTCCCTGTTAATGTTGGATGAGATTCAATATCCTGGAGTCAACAGGAGACCGGGACTGTGTTTATTCTTGTAGTGCCTCAGGTGATACAGCTGCTCTTAATATTAACTGAGAGATGATTTGAACTGTATAGTTCATCACATCAGAAGTCTGATATTACTGATGGATGTTACTCAGGTGTGATTCCTTGGGCTTGTAGCTTTAAAGTGACATAAACTCCTTTTCCACCCTTTATGACAATGTTGCTTGATGTTTTTTTAGGATATCATATTTCTAATGACTTGTTAAAAATTGTAGATGATTTCATAAATGTTTATCTGTAAAGCAGTCCAAATGGTGCAAATGCCATGACCTGTACCAGAATTTGAAATAATGTTCAGAACAATGCCAGCTGGATCATCACAGATCTGCAATTAATATTAGCCTTTTTATTACTGTAACCGGAACCATGATGTTTTCCTAATTTTAACCACATGGTAGTTACCATGTGCAGATACTGTTGAATTTTGCTGACTCAGCAACAGCACACTAGGTCACCGAGAAACAATCTAGTTTTATTATGTGTTTACTATTCAACCCTGAGGCTAAACTGTCATCAGGATTAAGTGCAGTAAACAGAAATTTAGTTTGACTATATTAATAAATTCAAATTAAAAAACATATGAGACGCCAAATGAGACTTGTTTTAATACTGAGCATGCAAAGGTTCATTTATATGCACATTTTGATTATTTTTGAAATAGGTACTAAAAATCTAGCCTGAAGCTTTGACTCACAGGTCGTCTGCAGGTGAAAAGAACAGACGATCAAGCTGCTGCGTGGTCAATCGTCCTTAGGCTTAAAAAGAGATTAATCATATTTACAAAACTGTCTGTTACAAGGCCATATTTCATCATGGCATGTTGCAACACATCCACTTTGAGTGCATGCTGAACACGCATGCACGCACACAGATCTGGAAAAAAACCTGTAGAGCCCACACCCCACCTCTAGTCGTAACTCTAATTGAAGCCTCATGCCAATTGCTGCGTTTTCTTTTATAGCCCAAATTCAGCAAATTATTTTAATGAGAGGGGCAGAGTGATGCTAGCAGTTTAAAACTACTGTTTTAGTGGCCACTTGATTCCAAACAAATTCATTCAGCTTATCTCTTAGCTGACAGTAATCTAAGTGCAACATTAACTTCTCAAAGTGTACACACTTTAATTTGAACACGTTTCATGCAAAACTTTTGAAAGAAATGATTAGAATTGAAAGAAGCATTACATGTATTTTCTTATTTTTATAGTATGACATATTTGGATATCTTTTCTACAGTCATGTCACAGAAAAAGAATCCTGAGCAACTAAAAATGTCTTTGATACTTGTCTTTTAAGTCAGTCTGCCGAAGCGCCCTCAAAGAAACAAAATTACAGTTTGGTGGAGGTCGGTGGAACATAAAGCACATTAGCCCAGGGGCAGCTCTGTCTGGGGAGGGCTCCACTCTGGCTCCAGTGGTCTACATTTAGTTGGGGAGTCTTCAGACAGATGTGGTTGAGCTGCATGTGATCAGTGCCACTTTAATTTTAGTTTAGTCATCATGTGGTGGCAAACAAGGCTGACTGATGCCAGTCTGGCAGGAGTAACATGGATGGAGGAGTCCTGCTTAGTCGCTGCTCTCCTCTCTTCCTTTCTCCTTAAAGAATAATTTGATGTTTAACTTCTGACATGTATTCACCTTGTTGACCGTTGATTCACTACCAACTCAAATATTGACGTTTGGTCAGTTACTCTCAGCGTCAGATACTAACGCACGAGGCACCCTTTAGGGTCTGGATGGGGATGTAAGATGAGGTAGTATGAAGAGAACGGTAGCGAGTAGTAATGAAAGAACGAAAATCTGCATAAGGAGGTAGGTTTGGGGTGGTGGATGGGGCAAACAACGCAGTACTTTCACTCGGGAGACCAGGGTTTGCGTCCCGTTCTAGTCCTTCGTGTCACTTAAACATACATTTTGTAACCCCACCCACAATCTTTCCCTAACCCAAACTAAGTGATTTTACCCTGCACGTTGAAAAACGACACCAAAGGGGTACCCAGAGTGTCAAATATCGCCGCAGATGGGATTACATTGGAATTAGTTGAAAGCCCCCTGCGTCTGACTGAGACGCTAATGGAGACTTTTTGCATCAGTAACTGACGCCAAAGACCCCTAACCAAGCGTAGTCTTTTGACACACTAGGCGTGAGACTGGGTTGGTTTATTTTAAATGCAGATAGGAATACAGTTTGAAAGTCTTGGAGCTGCCTCTTTGAATTACATTGTAAGAGCATGGCACATTCCTGGACCTGACTGTATATATGTACAGTTATTTACCTCATCAGTCTGTGACAGGATAACCAGTTCCTTTCAAACTTCAACGATACCCTAATTTTATTCCCTAATGTTACCCTTTGAAATGGTGGACTTCCCCTGTATGACTTTGAACACTGGTGCACATTTTTGAATCTGGAAGGATCTCTTTCATGATGGCTCTTTGATTCTGAGGTAACCACCTTACTCAAAGATGAAGATTTAGATAACTGAACATTTTTGTTTTACTTCAAATTCACTGTCAATATCGCACACATTGTAGATGTATTTTTTTTCCCCACCACCAAACAACAATTTTAGGGTAGATGTTTAATTAAAGGACTCATTACTCATTCACTCAGAAATATGCTCATCTGCTATCTTGCAAAGAATTATGTGCGAGGATTGATACCACGATTGTGTCTGTGCATTATGTACAGAGCTGGAGCCAGGAGACCTTTAGCTTAGCTTAGCACATAGGCGCTGCCAGGAGCAGCCTTAAGCCCCAAATGATTTCAACAAAGTACTGATTATTGTGCGTGGCATTTTTTGTAACAAACCCAGATCATATCTGTGTACAAACCAATGTGCTTTGAACTAAATGGTCGGAGCGACGCACTGATGTAAAGGAAGACCCTCTCTCCCCTGTGTAGTCTTTTTGCTCAGCTCCTTACTGTTATATACATCCGTGGCATCAGCTTGGAGAGTTTACAGTGGTCAGCTTTACTGCACTGACAGTCATGCCACCGAAATGAAGCAAGTAATGTGAACACAACACGGGACATTTACGCATAATGACAGAAAGCAGGGGGGGGTAACAGCTAGCCTTGCTCTGTCTCTGTAAAACAAAGTTTCGTACCAACACCTCCAATTAACAAATAAACATGTTGTACCTTGTTTGTTTAATTTGTACACAAACAAAGTTATAAACAGGACAAGATAAGACTCTGGGAAGTCACTGCACCAGTCTGTTTTTTGCCACAAAATTGTTGCAGCAAAGCAAGGAAGCAAGGAAGCAAATCAGCGTGTTTCTAAAAATGTCACACTATTCTTTAAATATCCCACTCTCCTTCTGCTGTCAAGAGTCTACCGGTTAAAGAGCATTGGACGACAGAATGTGGGTGCCTTTGACCCAGAGTGATAGTTACATGTACTTATATAATGACTAGGTCCTGCGCAGTGAGTGGGAGGGCAGCAGTTGACCATGAAGCAGCGCTGTCAAGACCATCCTATAATTAGCACCTTTTGGCAGGTTAGAGTGGAGAGAGACGGAAGTGTGTCTGCAGTCTAATCAGCTTTACATCAGAGAGTAGGTGGTGGAAGGAGGCACACTAAATATATATGTACGTATTAGGGCTGTCAGCGTTAATGTGTTAATCGCGATGCGATTAAGGGCCGACGCGATGCGATAAATGTTTTTTAATCGCATTAATCGCAGGCCGGCATTGATTCATTTATTTTACACTTCACTCAGCTTCGCATCGTGCCTAACAGGCTACTATTTTGAGCCTTTGCAGCACCTTTACTTATCATCAAGCTGCAATACTTCCTCCTAACACATCCTGCTGCTGCAGGCTGCAGGCATGATGGAGAAACACAGCAGCAATAACTCTGAATGGAGCTTTTTATTTTCCAAAACTCCCGGAGGCTCTTAGACAAGTCGAAAGCCATATGCACGTTGTGTAAAGCCGAATTAAAATATCACCGAAGCACGTCAAGCTTGAGCTACCACCTACGAGCTAAGCATAGTAGTACAGTTAACGTGATGCTACCTGCTAGCATGCTGGAGAGTGCTACCCGCCGACCTGTGGATGAAACCAAATCCCAAAAAATTAATACAGCTCTTGCGAAATGGGTGGCAACTAACTGCAGACCTGTCAGCATCGTAGAGGACTCGGGTCTTAAAGACGTACTACGGTTGGCATGTTTTGACCTGTCTCGTTGCCGTTGAGGGAGACAATAGTTTCACCATACACAGCCTGTACCACACGGAGAAAGCAGCCACACTGGAACCGCTGCAAAGTGCTGCAAACACTGTCTCATTAACTGGTCATCACTGGACGTCAGTGAGTAATCAACATTATTTAGGAGTTACTAAACACTATATTGACTCTGTAAGGATAGGGATTTTTTGTTTTTTAGTTAGATACTTGGAGGAATTGTGCAATAATGACAGATTCACACATTTTTCTTTTGTTTTCAGTAAATAAATAATTTCAAATCTTAAAATCAAGTTCATAAAGTAACTTTCTTTGCATTCATTTGATTCCCAATCAAGACACACTGGTAAAAATTGCTTTTGATTGTTAATATGTACTTAAAAACTGTTCTGAAATGCAAAATAATAGAATTTTAATCATGTGATAAAATATGCAATTAATCGCGATTAACTATAGAACTTCAGCGATTAATCACGATTAAAAATGTTTAATTGTTTGACAGCCCTCTTCTCCCTCTTATGGGCGAACCATCCTCCATTCCTCAGAGGGTACAGTGTATAATCTTAGTGAAGGCTGCTGTTGGCCTTAGCAAGGACTTATCAAAAAGTGTATCAAAAAATGTACTCTTGTAATTTCAATTCATAATGTTATTTATTTGCCTTCTAAAGAAGGCTAAAGTGACATTGAACTTGCGCCAAGTAAAATAAAAGGCCAGGTTATGCTGTAAAGGTAGTTCTTTTATCTGAATGGCCACATGGAAAATATTTTCAGACAGTCTCTCCTGAAAGACATTCATAGTGTTACAATGGGTTTCTCACATGAAAAATGACAGAAACAGTTGTGTAAGGAATGTAAACAGAGGGCTTACTTTCTCACCTCACCCAGCTGGCCAATCATGCAGTAGCCAGGAATGTTGGATTGCCGTTTTCGGAAAATGACATAAAGAATGCGTTGGACCATGCTAACGATGTCAAATAAGTGTCGAGGAAGAGGTCTCAGACACAGTGCGACCATGAAACAAGTACTTCTGATGGAGTATACTGGCCCCTAAAGAGTGTGGATGTTAACGTGGTAGATTGGTGGATACATCTTCCCTTTAAATCAAAGAACCCAGTTTCAATTTTCTCCTCATGTCAATTCATGGGTAAGATTTTAGCTTTCCCTTCTTAACCTCAACCTTCCTAGCCTCATAGTTGTTTTACTTTAGTAAACCAACGCCACACATACATAATTTATGCTATTGTCACATCGTTTGTGGTAGAGGATCATAATCATCACATCATTTGTGTATACAACATGTAATCTGCATGTTACAGCCTATGCTCATTTCATCAACTTTTAAGAGATGATTTTGGAGCCATAACTTTATCTTCCCTCTTCCACCATATCTGTCCTTGGCACTCACTCTCTCTGTATCTGTTACAAATAATCTTCTCTTTCACCCTATCTGTCCACCCCACCCTCTCCCTGTTCACGGCCGTGATAGATGTTATCTGGGCTTTTGCAGCAGAAGTGGTGCAGAAGTAACAGCATAGACAAAAGGTTTGGTTGGCTCAATGCCTTAAAACCAGGACAGAGCTTCAAGTGTGATTACATTACTCCAACTCTCTGTGTGTGTGTGTGTGTGTGTGTGTGTGTGTGTGTGTGTGTGTGTGTGTGTGTGTGTGTGTGTGTGTAATAGTGGCTGATTGGAGGAACTGTCTTCCTAATGTTTGCTTGGAGCAATTGGACGTCAGCCAGGTGTCTTAATGTAAAGTTTAGGATTACTGGAGAGCTCCCTGACACTAAGTTGGAGGACGTGTGTGTGTGTGTGTGTGTGTGTGTGTGTGTGTGTGTGTGTGTGTGTGTGTGTGTGTGTGTGTGTGTGTGTGTGTGTTTGTACCACAAGTTGAGCTGAAATTATGCTTCTACGAAGTTACGTGTAAATGTTTCTCCGAACCTAAGCTATGAAGGGTAAATGTAGGTTGCAGAGGAGACACACCATCCAAATTTCTTATGTCTTGTCTTGTGTGCACTTGTGTCATTTTAAAGTTTTGATGCAGGTTTTATACGATTTAATTGGGTGGGCCTTATTTTTTTATTTGAGATGGTGAAGGGTTAATGGTTTTACGTAAGCCTGCACACCACAAAGTTACTATTAAAAACATATTTTCCGGGGCGCACCTGGTTAAGCATGCGCCACATGTACTAGGGCTCAGTCCTTACTGCAGTGGCCGGGTTCC
The DNA here is from genome assembly GCF_031162955.1 of Sander vitreus. Classification (NCBI taxonomy): domain Eukaryota; kingdom Metazoa; phylum Chordata; class Actinopteri; order Perciformes; family Percidae; genus Sander; species Sander vitreus. The sequence goes on along the minus strand of NC_135862.1, from coordinate 21,449,548 downwards.
ATTCAGACCCACGGCCATTTCCTGCATGTCATTCCCTCTCTCTTCCCTTTCCTGTCTACAGCTGTACAAACTACGATGGCAAACGCCCTGCAACTTAAGAAACAACCCAGTCTCACGGCAGTTCGTGTAAATGTCACGTTATTTTTTCTCGTTTTTTATGTGGTGGCCAGCACGAAATACCCTATGGGGAAAGGACGCCTCACACGCCGGGAGACGGCCGCGGGGGACAGCGCCACAATAACGGGATGGTGGAGGTTGGGTTTAGGAAAAACACTACAGGGAAAGGGCACCTCACACACTGGGAGACGGCTGCTGGGGACGCGCAACAATAACGGGACGGTTGTGATTAGGAAGACTACGGGAAACAAAACGCCACACACGGGACGCAATCCCCGCTCGCCCGGGTGAAAGCCCTGTGTTGTTTGACCCATCCACCACATTTTCGTGCTGGCCACCACGTAAAAAACGAGAAAAACGTCCCCGTGAACACGTATCAATAGATAAAAAATAACGTGACATTTACACGAACTGCCGTGAGACAGGGCTGTTAGAAAACACATGCAAATAGACAAAACAAAAGCAAATCAAGAAAACAACTTCATTAATTTGACAACACATACCCAGCATTCAGCAAACGCTCTGCAAATGCACACAATACAACCAAATACATAAACGCTCTGCAAATACACACAACAGAACCAAATACATAAACGCGCTGCAAATATGAAATGATGCAAAAAGAAAAGCAGACAAACCCAGAAAACAAATGCAACAAAAAACGCTGCATCCAGATTACACAACGGAAGTTCTCCAGACCTCTAGAGGGAGCAGCTAAAGTGGAACAGCTGGATTTTTCGACCCCACAAGAGAGAGAGGGAGAGAGAGAGAGAGAGAGAGAGAGAGAGAGAGAGAGAGAGAGAGAGCGACTGCATAGACTGTAAATATTAACTCTATGTTTGAGATATGTTTTCTCTCGTTTGGTGGGTGTGTCTCAGCTCAGGTCACAGGTGATACTCAATCAGCAGAGACGTCTGTAAACTCTTGGTGATAAAACATTTAAAACTGCATCAGCGTTTAACATTGACGTTTGTTTAAGCCATATTACATGAGAGGGTTTAATTTCGAGGTCCGAAAGGCGCATTACTGAAGTATAGGCCTCCTCAAGTGTAATATTGTAATTATACAACAACGGTTACCAACAAAATAAGAGATCAATCTGTATTCATATTGTGGAGCAATTTGCTCTTGAAATACAAAAAACAGACAGGATTTATAGTCCCTCCCTGTTTAGTAAACCAGCCAAATTACCGTGGGGTTTATCAAACTGAATAAATCCCGCTCGCACATATAAACACAAAACTGCTTTGCTAACTCCAACGTGTTGTAAGTAAGACATCTGCTGAAAAAGGTATTGTATTCATTAGCATGATTGACGTACTGTTTAGTTCACAAACATCCAAAACACCAAAGTACGAAGACATAGGGACCAGACGCAAGCTTTTATTTTGAAAAGCCGAAGCTCAGGGAGGGCATGAGACGGGAGCATAGACTGTATATTATTAATATATTATGTTATTAATAATAATAATAATAATATGAATTTAATATACAGTCTATGGAGTTCTCCAGGCTGCAGCCATACCCGACTCTGATAAAAAGGCAGAGCGCTCTCTCCCTGTGGGGTCGAAATCCAGCTGTTCCACTTAGCTGCTCCCTCTAGAGGTCTGGAGAACTTCCGTTGTGTAATCTGGATGCAGCGTTTTTTTTGTTGCATTTGTTTTCAGGGTTTGTCTGCTTTTCTTTTTGCATCGTTTCATATTTGCAGCGCGTTTATCTATTTGGTTGTGTTGTGTGTATTTGCAGTGCGTTTATCTATTTGGTTGTGTTGTGTGTATTTGCAGCGCGTTTATCTATTTGGTTGTGTTGTGTGTATTTGCAGTGCGTTTGCTGAATGCTGCCCATGTGTTGTCAAATTAATGAAGTTGTTTTCTTAATTTGCTTGTGTTTTGTCTATTTGTGTTTTCTTAAGTTGCAGGGCGTTTGCCCCTGTCGGCCACTGTACCAAACAAGCCCAAAAAAATTATAATAATCTTTCACAAGGCAGCTTTATTTATAGCACATTTCAACAACAAGGCAATTCAAAGTGCTATCCAAATGCAATGGGATTTCAATAGAAAATAAGGTTATTAACATTAATTTAGTTCTCCAAACATCAGTTCACACTCAGTACATCACTCGTTCCTGATGGTAAGGATGGGAGCCACGGCCAAATGCCTCACATTTTATAAAGAAATAGCCTACTGCAGGTAAATATATATGAAATGTAACCAATAGACAAACATGCATGTTCCCTAATCTGAATATATCTATTGTGCTGTGTCAAAGGTTGTGTTCACTCTCCTGAGCAACATGTCCTGACAGGCGGATTAGTGGCGCTGAGATGAGATTACAGTACAACTGCGTGGGAGGACTCCACATAATTTGATTCCAAGAACGAAAAACACCAAGTGACTCCTGGAACTGGAATTCACAGAAAAAAAATAAAATTGCCTGAATTGATCATAACATACACAAACTTTGATCCATTTTGACCACATAAGAGAAATAAAAAAAAAGAAATCATGAATGTTTAAATTCACTGTGTAATCATGTGCCTGGTTTGGTTTGGTTAATTCTGTTTATCAAAGTTTTATCTTTTATCTGCCACTTTAAACCAAAATGTCTGAGCTGTACTGCATTGCATGCCGGTGATACACAAACTCAAAAACATGTTTCTATGTGTGCAATCACACTCGCCATGTTCTCTTTTTTGACACTTTTTAAAAAGTTGGTTGCATTTTTTATCTGCTTTATTTAGGTTCACACTGTTCAAGAAACCAGGGCTTCGGCCAGGTTACAGAACTAATGGAGGGATACATTTTTTTACATGTTTGAAAGGTTTCAGGTCTTCTCGTTTTAAAATGTTTGTGAACGTGGAGACTTCTATCCAAGGCAGTGTTTCTGAAATAGGGGTACGCGTACCCCTAGGGGTACTTTGGAGTACTGCAGGGGGTACTGAGATGTTTATATTAAAAAAAATTCAGTCATGCATAATTCCTAAAATAATGATACACTATAATAATGGATGGATTTAGTGATTTTAAAGGTGCCCTGCCACACGTATTTCATTACTTTGTGATAATGTCTGAAGTTCTACCATGGACTCTAACATTTTTTGTGGAAAAAATGCCTTGGTTACCTTGTTTCAGGCCATTCTAGCATGGTATAGAAAGCCTGCAGTAAGACTCAGCTCGATTTGTGCCAGTTCTCATTAATATTCAACAAGATAAGTTACTTGACTCTGATTGGCTAACAGCTAGCCAATGAGAGCCTGGCTATCAGCATCTTTTACCCAGCGCAACTGGGTGAGCTCATAAATAGTAATGAGCTCAGGCAACACCATGTCAGACTGACCAGCTTTTGTAATTGGCCTGATTTCTCTGCTTATTTCTTTTCAGTGGCTAGAGCTGACAGAGGAGGTACAGCCCAGTCTCATGGCAGTTTGTGGAATGGTGACGTTATTTAATCTATTGATTTGTGTACAGGGACACGTTTTTCTGGTTTTTATCGTGTTTGTGAGCATGAATTTTAAACTAATGTATTTGAATGGGAAGCACATTACGTGATAACAGCACAATTATGGTAGCGAGTAATATTGAAAAGCCGACTTTCACCACGTTTCTCCATCTTTCTTTTCCTAACCACAACCGTCCCATTGCTGTAGCGTGTCCCCGTTGTTGTCGCTGTTGTTGTCGCCGTTGTTTTCGCCGGCGTGCAGCATTTAATCTCCCCATTGTTGCGTCCCTCAGAGACAGCGGATCGTGTCCCAGCGGCCATTGTTGTCACCGTCTACCGCGTGTGGCGTCCCCGTTTTTGCATCCCCCAGAGCAAGCCAGTGTCATGGCAGTTGTCACCGGCGTGCAGCGTTTAATTTCCCCGTTGTTGTGTCCCCCAGAGACCGCAGACCATGTTGTCACCATCTTGTGACCATTTCACGAACTGCCGTGAGACCGGGTTGGGAGTTAACAGTTCATTTTCACATTCACGACATAACACAAACACATATGGACCTAACGTATTTCAAAAAATGCAAGCAAAAACGGTTTTGTATGGCAGGGCACTTTTAAACATTTGAAACGTAGCATTTTTTTAGTTGCAATATTGTTGTTTAGACACTGTATTGTGCCTCTTTATATAGTAAGGTTTTTTGGTCAGGGGGTACTTTATCAAAGGTAAAATTTAAAGGGGTTAATTGATAAAAGTTTGGGAACTGCTGATCTAAGGCATTATATAATGTGAATTAAAAACATTAACTGGATCAACAACCTCCATGAATACTGCTGTACACCATGCACCATAATATGACTCATCATCTTCACCAAAACCAGCTTCATTGTGATCATGCATCATATCTGTTTTCACTTCGGTCAGGTCACATTGGTTGTTTGAAAAAAGATAAAGCTGGTTACTCACTTGACTATTTTTTTAAATACGGATTAGAATTATTGATACCATCTGGCCCAGTCAAAATACAATTCTATTACCCTTTAAACATTGATAATCGCAATGCTGGTCATGTATTGCACTTTCCCCTTGTGACTGCGGACAAGCAGTTATTTTTGGAGTGTGTTAATTTTTCTAATGTGACCTCTGACCTTTTCTGAGATGAATGCGTCCAGGTTGCCTTAAACATTTACCTCAACCTTGATATTCTTTGAGAGGTAGTATTTTTTGATAGGTGGGGGATCCCAGAGGACAGGAAGCAGTGGTCTGCTACCCGAGCCTCTGGTTTACTGAAAGCCACTCATTAGTCCTATCCTAATCACTTGGCTGGGTTTGCCCTCGGCTGGGGGGCTATATGTGTGTATATGAATCTGCAGACTATGGAACAGTGGCTGCCCCGTGGGTAGCTGTCTGCCCACCCGTGGTTGTCTAAGTACTGCTCTTTAGGGGTCTCCTGTCTGCTTTGGGAGGTTATTACCGTGGAGGGCCAGGACTGGGGGTGTGTAATTGAGGTCCTTGTTAGGGTGGTCACATTTTACTGAGTAGATTTTAAATTGCAGACCCTGACAGTTTTTTTTCAGTAGAAAGGAGACTGTGATTGTAATTATTTAATAGTCCGCTCATTTAGCTGAGTTACAGTCCTCAGTGGAGTTGTCTACCTCTGATCCAAAGCTGCGCCGGAGCACAGTGTCTCATTTGTTTTCACTGCAACTTGGGTCATGACACTATTAATGATGCTTGCAGCCCTTAAGTGACATGGGTTGTATTATGGATTTGCTGCGTTGAAAAGAAAAAGGTTCCTCTGTGTATAGAAACAGCAGTAATTGAACTGCTTAATCGTGCCACCATTTCAGTTAAGAGTACAAAACAGGTACTAAGTCACTTTTGTCCCTAGTACAGCCTCAAATAAATGAATGCATTTATTCATACAATTAAAACTGCTGTAGTTGCCAGTTGTCAGCAGCGTTGGGCAAAAAGCAATAAAATTACATAAAATGCATGTGTTCTTAGCTGGCTCGCTAACATTAGCCACTGGTAAATCTACATTCAGAAAATACCTGGTTTTGTTCTGGGGGTGTTCTGATGGTGTGTGAACATAGAAGCTCCACGTTAGGAGGGGACTTCTCTGTAGAGCTGTGAGCGTTCACCATGGCTAATGCTAAGCTAGCTTATGATGCTCAATAAATACCTCCAAAATGTACAGTGGTTTGTTGTTTCCACACATGTTAAACAAAGCTTTAAGTGACATGTGAGTTTGGAGTTGTTTGAAGCCACCTTTGACGGAGCTGTAAGTAACTTGCTCCACACTACTTTTCTCATTGGCTCTTTTGCTCATACCAGATTGCTCAGCCAATCAAAATAAAGTATGAAGCTCTGAAGAGACTATAGAAGAGTTTCTTATGGCCACCACTCGGGTATTTTAAGGTCCTAAAAACACCGATATGCTCAGGTAAAAAGGGCTGTTAAGATGGTTATTCTCAGCAACCAGGTATTTAGCAAGTGTAAATATGTGTTTGTGTGTGCCGTGTCATTCTGTGTCGGCCTGATGTCTGCTTTTGGGTTTGTGTGTTTACATTGTGCGCGTATGCTGCATACTTTTCTGTGTGCATTCAGGCTGCATCATGGGCAGCTTGTGCACTTATTTTACTGAGCTTCTTAAAATAGCTCTGGCCCCAGTGTGATTGTGTGTTTATGTGTGACGGACACTTCTAAAAGCGGGGGGAAAGTTAGCATGGCAGCTTGAGCTGTCCCTGAGCCAAACCTCCAGCTCAATGTGTGGTTAGCCTGCACGACTATACTTAGCGTAGCGTACCCTGTGTGCAGCTATGTGTGTCTGTGGTGTGGGGTCTGCCAAATAGAGACAAGGGGATGCCTTTGTCCACCCCTACCTATTAATTCTCTTGGGGTGGGGGCTGTGGCTAACAGTTAAAGCTAACCACAGCTAAATTGAGCTGTTTGTAAATCCAGGCCTATATATCTGTGTGTGTGTGTGTGTGTGTGTGTGTGTGTGTGTGTGTGTGTGTGTGTGTGTGTGTGTGTGTGTGTGTGTGTGTGTGCGTGCGCGCAACACTAATTCTACCTTATATAAATTCAACTACTCATTCTGTCATCAAATATGTGTTTTGCTACAGCATCAAAGGCATTTACTGGCCTCCTTTAACTTTACTTTGAGGATACAAGCTAGCATACATGTTGAAAGTAGCAGACATTTAAGATGAAATCTGTAGTGCCTCATTCATGCAACAGGATAAACATTAAAAACTGGAACCACCCACCAGGACTCAAAGACGAAGTAACAAGGTTACTCAGAAACACATCGCTCAGGAAATCTTTTACTACTGTTTAATGTTATTGATGTAGCCGCATGGCAACTGCAACTTGGTTTACGTTCATTTGTTGGCATAACAGACTGCAATTTCTGTTATGTGACCTCATGTAACATATTTTGCTGTTGGATAAGGCTCCATGTTAGCACACCTGACTAAACTTATCCGAACACAATATATGCATGTTGAGGTAGTGAGGTTATTGCGAGACAAAGATATTGTATCTGAACAACTAGCTGTGGATTTTATTAATTGCACACTAAACGTTCAAAAACTTAGAGTATGAATCATCTATAAGACAAATAGATGGTGTGTGAAGTTTGAAATTATGTTAAGGTCCAGTTTTACAGCTTTTGCACTGGATAATATGCTAGGTTTGGGGTTAAGATTTGGGTTTATTCAAGGGTTTAGGGTTAAGGAAACAGAATTTGACTGTGTGTGCGTGTGTGTGTGCTTCAAGTGTGATTACATTACTCCAACTGTGTGTGTGTGTGTGTGTGTGTGTGTGTGTGTGTGTGTGTGTGTGTGTGTGTGTGTGTGTGTGTGTGTGTAGAAGAGTGTGAGAAGACAATGGCTGTTGCCTGCATGCCTTCACTACAGTACAAAATGTTCTGGGTCAGGAGAGCTGGCAATAGACCAACAGTCCCCGGACTGGAGTAACCTCAGTCTCACTACTCCGTAACTCTCTCATTCTGGCATGCATTAACTTACAGCCCAAGCTTAACCCCCACAGAGTTACACAAATGCACACTGTAATGCAAATGTAACCTTGCCTGATGGTATAATATAGTTTTTTGTCATGTTTTTTGCTGATGAAACACTCACACAGTATTTCACAGTTTAGTAACTTAAAATATCCACATATATAAATTGGTAACGGGGACCAACATACACAAAAGTAAACATACACTTAGATAAGTAGACAGACTGGAAGCGCAACATAATCACATTGATCCTTTGTATAGTGATTCAGTGATAGTGATTTATCACACACCTTTTTCTTGGCTGTTATAATTACTGACCCATACATTTTCTCTTGAGTGCTCATTTGTTTGGTCTCAGGAATACTCTTGGGACGTTACAACTCTGACCTTTCACCGCTTCATTATTGGTGCCTTGCAATGCTGTTGATGGAGGAAGTGAAGGTTATTACAAATTCTTCAACCCAAACAATGGAGTCAAGATCCTTTCCCCTTCCAGTAAAACATAAAAATGAACAGGGCTGTCAAAGCCTTTGACTTTTGCCAGGAATAATATTGGTGTTGCTTTAGGTACCGCCTTTTTTAATGCTGGTTCATTAGGATTTTGGGACTATGTTAAGTTTAATAAGTCATGTTTTGTCTAGCATTTTTTTTTACCTCATCTTAAAAACAAAGTGATTGTCAAAACAGTATCCTTAACAAAAACCCAAAACATTTTCAAGACTCGTTATGTGCTCAGGTAATTACTGCAATCTTTCATATTGCTAACAGGTGCTATTTGAACCAATAAACCAAATTTAAGAAGCACAGATTCAGGTCTGGCATGAGGATTATGCGATGTGCAGTGAATCCTCTTTTAAAGAGATCTACGCAGACACCAAGGCACAAGTATAAATTTCAGGCCACATATGCTTCGGCGAAAGCTCTGCGTAGAGCGTCCGTAGAAGCATAAAACCCGCTCAAGTCTGATGGCTATGGATGGGGCTGAACAATAAATTACTTTTGGCTAAAATGACAAATGCTGTTGCCATATTTACTCAGCTTTAATAAACATTAATTCCATGAGTTAGCCAAACTATATAATGAAAAGCAACTTAAGAAAACACATGCAAATAGACAAAACACAAGCAAATTAAGAAAACAACTTAATTAATTTGACAACACGTGCAGCATTCAGCAAACACGCTGCAAATACACACAACACAACCAAATACATAAACGCTCTGCAAATAAAAAACGATGCAAAAAGAAAAGCAGACAAACCCTGAAAACAAATGGACGCTGCATCCAGATTACACAACGGAAGTTCTCCAGACCTCTAGAGGGAGCAGCTAAGTGGAACAGCTGGATTTCCGACCCCACGGGGAGAGAGGGAGAGAGAGAGAGAGAGAGAGAGAGAGAGAGAGAGAGAGAGAGAGAGAGAGAGAGAGAGAGAGAGAGGGAGAGAGAGAGCCGGCGGGACACATTCAATCTCAGAACGGTGTGCACCGTAAATATTAACTCTATGTTTGAGATATGTTTTCTCTCGTTTGGTGGGTGTGTCTCAGCTCAGGTCACAGGTGATACTCAATCAGCAGAGACGTCTGTAAACTCTTGGTGATAAAACATTTAAAACTGCATCAGCGTTTAACATTACCGTTTGTTTAAGCCATATAACATGATATACACACACACACACAGGTCCTTTTACATGCACTAATGGAGAGATGTCAGAGTGATTGGGCCGAATCGCATCGCTGTGCTGTTTGGGGGGGGTTCGGTGCCTTGCTCAAGGGCACCTTGGCAGTGCCCAGGAGGTGAACTGGCACCTCTCCAGCAGTACGGGGACTTGAACTAGCGATCCTCTGGTTCCCAACCCAACTCCCTACGGACTGAGCATGAACAATAGATTTTACCAAAGTCAACAATACCAAAAGCTTAACACATAAAAACATAAAACCTTTAAACCCTTATATAAATGAATCAATCTCTGACTAGATGATGCATCAAAAAACAAATTATATTGAGCATGAATGAAACATGGATGCAGTGCTCCAAGTTGGGGTTCTAAGAGCAGTGCTCTTTTGTTTGTCTGCAATTTTGTTTAACTAATCTTATTCTATCACAAAGGCAGAAAAGCATCAATACAAACCTAGTCTCACATTGCCAGACCTTCCTCCACAGCGCTGCAGAGGAGGGTCTGGCTACTCCACATAGCATTCCTGGATGGGAGAAAAATGTGCTCTGGTTTATTGGCATCTCTTTGAATCAATCACAATCGTCTTGGGTGGCATTAAGCGCCGGACGGAGCAACGGTGCCGTTGCAAAATAGCCTCGGGAAGGAACTTGTTTTGGTGGAACGTGTACGTTAAAAAAAAAAAAAATCGACTGGAGTTTAAAATTCCAACACAAAGAAAGCGTAAAATGAGGGACATCCGGCGGAATCTCCGGCGGCATCGGAACAATCCCGTAAATGAAACGTCATCGATATAGACTAATACAAACCTGATGCAGCAGACGTCATTTGTTTAAAACAGGAAATGGACGTTTTAGATTGAATCTTCATTTGTTATATTAATGAGCAAGGTATCTATTTAAATTAAATTGTGATAATTATAGCTTTTAATAACAATGTAGCTTGTTATGTTGAAATCAAACAAGACTATATTTTCCTATAATCATGAAGTGAAAAACCTTTTAATTTGTCTTTACAAAAAGCTTGTAATGTTGAGATCAGTGCATAGATTTACTGAGATCACAAAATAAACAAAACTGAAAAGCCATCCATACACGTGCTCTCTGGATTTTGGTAAAAATATATAAATCCTGCAAAGCACAGATGTTCTTTCTTTCCAAAATGTGACAGATTTCTGCATTATACTGTATCTGTGGAAGCCGTGAACATTTTACTTCAGTTGCAGTTGTGACAACTGAAGGACCAAGAGGAAGATTCACATGACACAAACATAAATTGAGAGTCACAGCCAAAACAATACCTGAGTATTATTCTCAACGGGTCAATGATCAGGATCCATCACCCATCATACCGTAATTTATCCTGGAATCTGCCCAGTTTAGCACTGATATCTGTTGTTTCCCTCCTGACAGCATCCACACGCAGAGGTCCTACTGAGGGTTTTTTTGCAGATGGAAAAACTGTAACTGTTTATCATCATGGCTCTCTGCCTGTTCTCAGCAACCACTGCAGCCAGGTGGGATGCAAGCCTCCATAGACTCTCCTGTGTAGACGCAGCGCTGCCTCGGCCTGCTGTGCAGCACCAGGCTGCTGCGGAATTTTCATTATTTTCAAAGAGGCTGCTCCTTCTTGGGTGGTCCTCGCCATGTGTCGGCCATGAGTATGTGTAAATATATGTGTGTATGGGAGTTTGTGTCTTGAAGCTTGCACGTTTTGGGAATAAATTTTGTCCGCGTGGCTTTGCAAGTGTGCGTTTTTTGCCCAAAACTGCACAAGTCACGGATTCCCTTCCCACATAATTAGCCATAGCTGCATTTTACGAGGGTGATAATCTAAACTGGGCAGCAGCCAAGTGGTTAGGACACAGCTAAATACAGCTGTTATCCCCTGCCTTTTCTCTTTGTTAGTAAAATTAGACTAGAATCTGATTAAGATTGAATCTGTTTTCACAACTGAAAATAGCACAGACATATAGAATAGGTCTTTAACAAACTGAAAGTGTTGACCCTTGACTTTCGCTCTATAAACAGTGCAGGGCATTGTATTCATAGGCTCCAGAAGACAATCACTCTCATCTAAAAATAAGATGTTGGGTAATTCCTCAAATGGGATTTGTGGTATATGGAATACATATTTGGAAGCAATATACATATAAAGGAAGTGCCACTAACTAATTTCCTTTGGTTTGGTTTACACTGACATTGAACCAATGATATCAGAACACATGATGCCGTGTCTCCTGTATAAGTCTCCAGAAGAAGAAAAAAAATTGGTGTGGTCAGGTTGCTGCAGGGTTTGGTGAGTACATCAAATGTAAACCACAAAGTCCAGTTTAATGTCTTATTAAACACAAAGTCACCACATTGCTGTTTAAAGGATGGAAGAATTCCAACTCCAACTCACGACACCAACCTTTATTTTTCTCTGTCCCAACCATAGATGTACTGTACAGTATTTAGAGAGCTGGATGGTGTGACATGACTTTCTTGCCAATTAGTCCCACTGGCCAACAACAATACAATCCAACAAGGTCATTTATTTCTTTTTAAACCTTGAAGATTTAATATTAAGGACTTCCTTATAGCCAAGAAAAGCCAGGAGTCCAGGATCCAGTTCTCATAATATATCCATCCTCCATCTAGGAGAAGCTCTCCCAGCTTGGTGTGCCTGACTCCACCTGCAGGTGGATCACTGACTTCCTGTCTGACAGGAAGCAGCATGTGAAGCTTGGGAAACACGTCTCCGACTCACAGACCATCAGCACCGGATCTCCCCAGGGCTGTGTTCTTTCTTCTCTGCTCTTCTCTCCCTGTACACCAACAGCTGCACCTCCAGTCACCAGTCTGTCAAGCTTCTGAAGTTTGCGGACGACACCTCCCTCATCAGACTCATCTCTGATGGAGATGAGTCCGCCTACAGGTCGGAGGCTGACCACCTGGTGAAGTGGTGCAACCAAAACAATCTAGAACTCAACGCTCTAAAGACAGTGGAGATGGTTGTGGACTTCAGGAAGAACCCAGCCCCACCTGCCCCCATCACCCTCTGTGGCTCCACAATTGACACTGTGGAGTCTTCCCGCTTCCTGGGAACTATCATCTCCCAGGACTTGTCAAGAAAGCACAACAGCGGATGTACTTCCTGCGACAGCTGAAGAAATTCAACCTGCCAAAGACAATGATGGTGCAGTTCTACACAGCCATCATCGAGTCCATCCTCACATCCTCCATCACCATCTGGTATGCTGCTAGCACAGCCAAGAACAAGGGCAGACTGCAGCGTGTCATTCGGTCTGCTGAGAAGGTGATTGGCTGCAGTCTGCCGCCGCTCCAGGACCTTTACGCCACCAGGACTCTGAAGCGTGCTGGAAAGATTGTGGCCGACCCCTCCCACCCCGGACACAAACTCTTTGAGACACTCCCCTCTGGCAGGAAGCTGAGGTCCATCACGACCAAAACCTCACGTCACATGAACAGCTTTTTCCCCTCCGCCACTAGCCTTATCAACAAGGCCCAGAACCCACCCTGACTCTCTCCACACCCCACCTCTGGCTCTACATGCCACTGTTCTCTCTCTGCTGTAATGCTCTTTGCTCTTTATTTATTTTATTTTTTTATTTCTATCTTTATTTTTAATTTAATTTAATACATACTGTGTACATATATGTATACTTATATTATATTGTTTATACCTATACTTATATTGTTTAATATTCCATCTAGAGAATGTGTGACGTGCACCAACAACACCAAAACAAATTCCTTGTATGTGTTAAAAAACGTACATGGCAATAAAACCCTTTATGATTCTGATTCTGATTCTGATTCTCTTAACACTTGTGTGTTTAATAGTAAAATAAGCACAATGGTGCTGCAGGCTACGATATAATCTACCCAGTATGTGCACTTGGACATCTAATAGTCGTTAATGTGCATTACTTCTTGTGTAAATTCTTTACAAAAAGAAATTCACAGCTCCCTGATTTAAGATTTTTTTTTTACAGATTTTTGCTGAGTGCATGTCCAAGCATAGAGCACCATCAAATACTTAAATATGTGTGGTTGTTTGAGTCAGAGAGAGAAATTTGACTCTTCTCTTCCAAAATGATTTTTCCATTGTTTTGGCCAGTTGCAAAGGGAAACTGAGCCAAAAGAGCCAACTGTTAGTCCCAGTCAGACTGCAAATGTTTTTAGAGTAGGCTACACTATACACCAGATGCATGTGCCATCATACCATTATCTAAATACCAATGTAGCACACTAATCACAAAGAGAAACTGCAACCAATTTTCCTGGTGTGTCTTGTCACACTGCCAATTTACCAAAAGTATTGCACGTTCAAGCTTTAGAATACAACTTATAAAGAAGGCGCTACAGCTAGTACTGGGTTCTCCCTCTGTGCTGTTTTCTACACCAACTGATGGAACTGACAAACCCCACTGTCACTATTGAAGAATGTTACCATCTTCTGTATGTAATTGAAATTTTAATGAATTTACTCTCATATTCAGTAAAATAACTACAGATATAGCAACACAGCAATTACTGCAATACCATCAGTGGCAGTGCTTACTGTTCTGTTGCGTTGTGCTTTCACCAGTGCAGTTTGGAAATGTCAGTGTTTTTAACTTGCAACTTCAACCTAACCTCAAATGGACAAAATATTTAACAGAGCTTGAAGTGTATAGACAGAAGCAGTTAATTCAGTTCTGTGGCCAAGAGCGTAGCAACAGCAGAGGAAGCTTGTTAGGACACTGCATGGCAGATATGTAGATAATTCTCCCTTTAAGATTTTGTAGATGCAGTTCTGGGACTAGAAATCATGGTCCATAGTATCTGTTGAGTAATTATTATTGGGGAAACATAATACAGTGCTCAGCATAAGTGAATACACCCATGCTAAAGTTGACTAAAAAGAGGAATCAAAAATAATTTTTTGGAAATTGATCTTAATGCCTTACTGTAATTAAAAAAACGAGGACAAATCACCAATTTTCTTTGTGAATGAATAATGTATTGTAAATAAACAAATGTTCTTCCTTAAAATACAGGGGGCATAAGTAAGTACACCCCTATGTTGAATTCCCATAGAGGCAGGCAGATTTTTATTTTTAAAGGCCAGTTATTTGATGGATCCAGGATACTATGCATCCTGATAAAGTTCCCTTGGCCTTTGGAATTAAAATAGCCCCACATCATCACATACCCTTCACCATACCTAGAGAATGGTTTTATTTAAAGGTGCTGTAGGTAGGATTGTGAAGATCCAGGATTTAGCCAAAGAATTTGAACATTGACAACTTCTCAGTCCCTCCCCCCCTTTCTGCTAAAGCCCAAATGGTCTCCTAAGCCCCTCCCCCCACGAGGGAAAATGAATGTGTGTGCCTGAGCAGTGGATTGACACGCAGTTAGACACCCCCCGCTGGCCCTGATTGGTTCATCTGAACAGGGAGCGGTGGATTTTTGCAAATCACACTACAGGCTGTGGGTGGTGCCAGAGGAGCCAGATTGTTTTTTTTATTACCTGCTTAATGTAGTTCTACTCGAACATAGGGCAAATATGAAGTCTTACCTACTGCACCTTTAAGTTAGCCTAACAGCTGGTTTGATTTGCATTGAGAGATGAGCTTATGGAAAGTACCCCATGCCAATCTCTAGGTATGGTGAAGGGAACGTAGTTATAGGAACAGTTCACTTCTAAACAGTTCTACTAACTACTCTCCCCCATAACCGGTTTTACCATTTGCATTCACACTGGCCAAGTGGCCATAGGAACTGACCTTTTGTTATTATAATCACAGCCATCTACCCACCACTATGCAGAAAAGGGAATAGACCCTGCCCTGAAGTAGGAGCTGAAAAAGTTACAGGAACTGTGGCCAGAGGAATTTAATAATCCCCAAATTGGTCCAGTTGGAACAGGAGGAAAAAAAAAGGTTCTATGAACGTTATGTTCTAGGAACTGCAAAAATCCCTCTGGTCGGAAAGCGGCTATCCACTGCTCTGGCACACACATTCATTCTCCCTCGTGGGGGGAGGGGCTTAGGAGACCATTTGGGCTTTAGCAGAAATGGGGGGAGGGACTGAGAAGTTGTCAATGTTCAAATTCTTTGGCTAAATCCTGGATCTTCACAATCCTACCTACAGCACCTTTAAATAAAACCATGCCAATCTCTAGGTATGGTGAAGGGTATGTGATGATGTGGGGCTATTTTAATTCCAAAGGCCAAGGGAACTTTATCAGGATGCATAGTATCCTGGATCCATGAAATAACTGGCCTTTAAAAATAAAAATCTGCCTGCCTCTATGGGAATTCAACATAGGGGTGTACTTACTTATGCCACCTGTATTTTAAGGAAGAACAATGGCCGCGGTGTGTGTCCTGCCTCCCGCACACGCTAACCAGGCGCCACCCCTCGCCTTTAGTTATGATCATCTTCTTAATATAAGTTAAATAATGCGAGATCATCTGGAAGTGTGTAAAAAAAAAAATTGGAGATTAGAAACAGAAAAAGATTTTGCCGATAAGACTTTTCTTAATGCACAAGATTTATCGCAATGAACAGAACTTTTGCTCTTGCGTATCAACTACCTGCAGCCAGAGGAATGTAATGCAATATGTTAAAGAGGAAGGGATACAGAGAGTAAAACCACTGGTGGACTATTAAAGACTGGAGATAACAAGGAGTAGGAGAGGCAATAAGAAAGAACAGACTACAAGAAACTGAGAGAGTCTGAATCCTGCTGAAACCATGGATGTATTAAGAGAACTGAAACAGATCTGTGGGCAAAGACAGTTTAGGTGTTGATTTCCTGTACTTAGTTGAATAAATAACATGCACTTTTCAGGCTCTTTGAATGATTCCAAGTATAAAAATATGTGTGTGTGTGTGTGTGTGTGTGTGTGTGTGTGTGTGTGTGTGTGTGTGTGTGTGTGTGTGTGTGTATGTGTCAGACTGAGTGAGTTTGTCCTTGTTTGTGTGAACATGCATCTTTCTCTTCCCCATTGGCAGGAACAATAGCCTGCGGTGAAGTCCTGAGGAGCAGCCAAAACCAGGAACAATGCGAAGGGCGTCACGTGCATCAGCAGGAGGTGTTTCATGCCCAGCCCTCGCTGGTGGGGGGGGGTCCAAGCGTCAGGACTAGAACCAGGTGAAATGCCTGGCATGCCACAGTCACATCTGGCTTTCTGCAATGGAAAACCATCCTAAAGAAACCCAGAAAGGGAGAAAGTGAAGGATTATGTTCAGTGCCCAGAATGTCGGGCTGGGAAGGACGGCGACGAGCCAGCGGTTTCTGATTGGACCCAATCCACCAGCTCTCAGTGACCACAGAATCTGGCTTTGCATTCTCTATGGGGGGTGGAGGGTGCAGGAGGAGACACACACACACACACACATATATATATTAACTACAGTGCATCAAAACATGTATATATATATATATATATATATATATATTATGCACTTAGTTAAGTTTTTATATCAAACTTGGGGAATGAAAAAAATCTCAGCAGTTCAAAGAGACCGAACAGGGCTGGAATTCATACTATGGAATTACAAAGTCCTTAGTTCAAGTCTTTTTTTTTTACAACAAGTCCTCCAAATTAAATGACAAAACACGTTGTTTGTCCATGCCCTGTAGACTAAGACATGGAGACATGGAACGCCCCAATGGTTTTGTTGATCCGTCCATCAACTCCGTCCTCTCTATGGGTTTTGTCACTGTGTGATACCACCACTTCCTTCTTCCTCTACAGCCGCTAGATGGCTTTTTAACTGGAACATAACCATGTGTGGTTTTGAGGCACTTGTTGAAACGGCTCGTGCTGTTGTTCTTCTTGGGAGAACAGTCTCCTTTTCTAACACCACCAATTATTTTTTTTTTATTATTTGATTAACCAATTTTTTTTCTCCAGAAAATGTATAATTATGTCTTTTGCTGCTATGCGCCTGCACTTTAAGGTAATAATGTGCAATACAAGTACATTATTTTACTAAATGATTTCACTATTGTACTATTTACTCTAGTTTTAATCTTTTTTACCGTCTTCACATTCTCTGATTCATGTTCTTGGTTTAATGTGTTTTTATGTTTGCACCACAGAGTAGCACTTTTAATTTTGTTGTATGTACTTACAAAGACAATAAAGTCAATTATAATTCTGATTCTAATTTACCAAACCCAAGGTGACATATTCAAATTTTGTCTGACCAACCATCCAAAACTAAAACATCTTCCGTTTACTTCTATATAAAGAAAAGCATAAACTCGTCACTATTAAAAGCGGGAACCAGTGAGCATTTTTGCTGAAAAAAAGACATTTATTTTCTGTCGATCAATTAATGAACTAATTGTTTTGGTATCTGTAATGTGCTTGACACTTATTACATGTAACATATGTTTATTTAAGCTCTCATTTGCTCTTATGTATTACTCACCTCATTGCAGTCTCTCTCATGTCGCTCAGCCTCACTTTTAATTACTGTGCTTTATCATCAAGCGTGGGGGACACCATTCTTTTTTTCTGTAAACATTTATATTTATTGTCAAACGTGCACATGCACACACATACATACAAACATGCACACAAACTCACACGTACACAACATAAAACCTTGCCCAGCCCCCGACCACCACTTTGCTGACTTGACATAAACAAGTCAGAGAGGCTGAATGAAAACAAGCCAGGACACATCGTTATTCTCACTTTTCCTTTTTGGCTCCACTTCATGTCCCAGATCTCTCGATCATTCACACTGACGGGAGGATGTGGGTGAATTGAGGAAAAGAAAGAGTAAATCCTCCACACACAAAAGCAACAACAGTCCAATTCTTATGTACGTCCCTATGTACTCTGTACTCTGTTTGACAATCTCTCCTTTTTTCTTTTGCCCTTTCTCGCTCTTATTTTTTTCTCTCTTTCTCTTTCTCCGCCTCTCTCTCTCTCTTTCTCTGTATCACCCTCCATGTCCTTCCCTAAGGTGTGATGTTCATTACAGTAAAACCATATGTGCTGCATTGGCCTTGAGACGTAGCCAGCATTTTATTTTATGTAATTTTTAATTCATAGTCCCTGCAGAGAGAGAAAGAACAGGATGCCCAAAACACCTGGAATCGCTCTGAGAGTTTTAGGTTAGACAGGTTGTGATTTCAGTGCCAATATTGCAAATATATACAGTATGTGTGTGTGTGTGTGTGTGTGTGTGTGTGTGTGTGTGTGTGTGTGTGTGTGTGTGTGTGTGTGTGTGTGTGTGTGTCTTGTACATTTGTACATGGAAGCTTTGGTTTAAATATATGAGGTCCCAGGTGGCCCCTCATATAAATACCTCTTTATCTCTTTTCATACACCAAGATATAAAAGCAGGATTTTACTGATAGCTGGTTGAGGTGCAGCTTATTTATAACTATTTTTTATCAGACTGAAACTAATAATTATTTTCATTATGGATTATTCTGCTGATTATTTTCTCCATTAATCAATTGATTGTTTGGTTTGTAAAATAGCAAACATCACTATTACCCTTATATTTTTCAACCACCAGTTCAAATAAATTAAGATTATTAAAATAGTCTTATTAAAAGCTGGAAAGCTGGAACCACAGCATGTTTGGCATTAATATTATTTTCTGTTTTATTGATTAATTGACTAATAATTTTATCGCTTGTATTTTCTATAATGCATCATACTTTAGAAGCTAATCACACATTTTGTTCAGCTTCTGGATCTCAAAAGGTTCAGCTTCTGGATTTCTATGGAAACCTCAGCATTCTTCTTCATCTGCTATTACTGTAACTCTTCCAGTCACTGCTGCCTCTGGAGAGAGAAGCTTAACAGCTTTAAAACTCATGAAAACCTATCTCAGGTCAACCAGGTCCCAGGAGAGACTTTCAGGACTGGTTCTTATTTCAATGGAGCAAAATGTGCAAAGGTCTTCAGATCTGGAGGACATCGTGGCAGCATTAGCTGTAGCCAAGGCCTGTTAGCATGTGTAGAGGTTAGAACATACTGTTGATGAACTGGTTTTGAGGAGCCTCCTAGGAATTTTTGCATAGGGCCCCAACAGACCTGAGAATTGGCACTGTACACAACGGTGTCTTCTTGATTCTGATGGAAAACAAATGCCACCTTAACACATACATGAATATATGATAATTACGATAAAATCAACAGTACCAAAAAGCTTAGCATATAAAAAAGGGAGATATGGTTGATGGAGGGAGCTGCAGCAGCAAACAGTAATGCAAGCTCAACTCGTAAAATACGGACGTTTGGACATGTGTTGGCAAGCTTGACTTCAACACAATCCGGAACCAGAATTATCCTTTAAAGCTATAGTGCGTAACTTTTTGATATTAATGAACGTCCGTTACATTCAAGCCATTGCCAAATGAGTTGCTATAAAGCTAATTAAGACTATCAGCTCCACAAAACTCTCTCTGTATTTCTCAGTATGTTGATGTTCAGAAGATTGTGTCGTCCGGCAACTTTCGCCCACAGAAACTCAAGATAATTACCTCTTCTGAAGAGTCCATCATGTTTTTTTAATCCTCCGTGTCCTCCTTGGCTTCTAGCAACTGTGTGGAGGAGGGGTGGGGGGTATGCACGATCACGGAAGACTTGTATCATGTGGACACGCCGACAGTGGTGTTGTCATTACTTAGAATTCCTCATGGGCACGAAAGAAACTATGCACTATAGCTTTAAAATGTATGTAAATATGTCATTCATTGCACTGTTGATTATATTAGAGCAATCCAAAAACAATATCCAGCCATTGCTGACAAAAAAGCAGGTTTGTCTCCAGTTTGAAGAGACATTGTAACTTGTCATTAAACAGGGCAAACATGGAAAACACTCCACTGAATGTAAAATACGGTGTTGCTGAAATTAATAACATTTTATATGTGTCCATAGCAGCAGGTTTTTAAAAATACAGACGGTCATTGACACCTTTATGAATGAGTAAAGAAGTAAGATTTCTAGGGGACTTTAAAATGGTCAGTCATTTAAGGAAAACCCTTAAAGAATACACACAGGTTTTGCAGAACTACAATTGCAGGGTTCTTTTTAGCAATCAGTGTTAGATTTGAATTTCAAAAGAAAGACACTAAAGCTCATTGACTTGAAGAGAACAAAATCAATGTATTAATTTGCATCACCAATGTTTGAGTCAAATTGATCTGCAAGTTATTGGCGTCCTTCCTTTGAATCCCAGCCACTGATTTGTATCCACCAGCCTCATTTTCACATCAGGTTTAACAAAGCTCTGCACAGATCGTAATAGGTGCTTTGGGACGTGTTTAACCCTTCTGTCTCAGCGTTTTGGCATCCTGTCCTTTGTGTCAAATCTCTTTTAATCACTGTTATTGATTGTTCTTAATCACTGCTTTCGGTTTCATCTCATTTGGTGATCACTTCTGATGTAATAATGAAATGCCCAGTGCCATCTGTTGAGCGTGAGGCAGATCTGGTTATCAGCCATGTGGCACCTATTCCCAGTAGACGTGCCCATACAACGCTCAGATGACCTGCTCGTCCAGTATGGAGATGCTGCTGCACTCATTACTGTTTCCTACATGATACTTGGTAGTGTGTGTGTGTGTGTGTGTGTGTGTGTGTGTGTGTGTGTGTGTGTGTGTGTGTGTGTGTGTGTGTGTGTGTGTGTGTGTGTGTGTGTGTGTGTGTGTGGACAGGGGATAGGGGATAATCTATTAATTTTTCCCTTCAAAAGTGTGTGTCTATATGTGTATTTTCCTTTGTGTGGAAATAAACATTTTAAAAGTGTGATGCAATCATATAACATTTTCCAATGTATGAAACTACTGCTTTGCACAACTTGTGTTGCAAAAAAACCCAAATTCGTTCATTGTATTGCCATTGATAATATCTTTTTACAGTTTGGATTTTGATGTCTCCAAGTCATTAGATTCTTAAAGGACAATTCCGGCGCAAAACGAACCTAGGGGTTATTAACAGATGTGTACCCACTCTGTCGTTCTCTGGGACATGTTTTCATGCTAATTGATTGTGTTTGTAGCGTGAACGAAGCTAGCGCAGACCGCTGATTAGCTTACAACGCTAGTATTAGGGGCACAGGGAAAGTAAAAATATTAAAATATTTTGTACCACTAAAAAGGCTCAAAATATCACCAAACTTCAACGGTAGCAAAATGAGGGTCCCTACATGTAAACCGAAGCATTGAGAACTTTGTAAGTGTACAGACAGTTTATCGAACGAAGAGCTGCGAGAGCTCCGTGAAAGGGCTACGAGAGAGAGAGCTATGCCGCAACAGAGCCTTGTACTTCGGGAAACTGGTGGTGTACCTGCGGACATTGTGAAGCTATGGCCACCAAACAGGAGTGTCTGTGTTGCACGGAGTGGGACCTGTTGCGTCGCGACACCCAAAAGATGCAGTGTTTTGTACAGTCTGAATATTTCCCCTCTCTGATAAACAGGGCTGTACTTGAAACTTGTTTCCATGTCCCGAAAATAAATTGGAGATGGCGAACCAGACAGTTATCCACTGAGTAAGTATACTAGACAAGCGATTTATTTTTACTTTCCCTGTGCCCCGAATACTAGCGTTGTAAGCTAATCAGCGGTCCGCGCTAGCTTCGTTCAAGCTACAAACACAATCAATTAGCATGAAAACATGTCCCAGAGAACGACAGAGTGGGTACACATCTGTTATTAACCCCTAGGTTCGTTTTGCGCCGGAATTGTCCTTTAAGGAAAAACTTTGGTGTAAAGTGATAAAACACAATGACGATACACAAAGGGGGAGGACATCCAAACTCAAGCATATCCCTCAAACAACGTTCCACCAAAGAGACAAAACAATCAAAGAAAAACAAACTGGTGACAAGAAACTGAATTGTCATTGAGGGTTGGCGCTCAGAGCGAGGACACTGGACTGATAATGGGTGCTCTGTACTGGGCCTGATGGCCTGCAGTTTTACAGCCTTTTACTGTCTGGTAACTCAGCGCCAACAGATGTGTTTACACAACCTTTATTACCCGTCATTAACGAGCTGTCAGCATGTGTGCGTGGAAACAATTGAAGGTTTACCTCAGAGACAGATGTGCAGTGGTTATCTTCAAGCGAAAAACCTCAACATTTTGGGAGATAACCTTGTCTGCTCTCTGACCTATTGTTATAGTAAGGTAGCTATATCAAAATGTTGATATCAATTTCATGTTTGTGGAGGTGGTAGGGAGGTCCACAGGCATATTTGGTCTCACATTTGATTGGCACAAAGACTGGAACCAGTCAGGAGAGCGATTAAAGTCAGGAAGTTTGGGTTTGAAAAATTTAGTAGCAAGTAATCTAACTAATTACAGCTTCTGTTGAGTATGAGTAAAGTAATGTGATTACTTCATTCTAACACTGCTTGTAAAGGTCTATTTCTCCTTGTATTACTGAGACAGAAGACTTATCAATAAAAACAAACTCCTAGTGAGAATTTTGAGGAAAATTGGAAAAACATCTTCACATTATGGTTGTGTTTTGTACATATTATTGTACAACTAATTTGTACCTGGATTGCACATCTCAGTTTCATCCTTGCAATAAACTGATATAAACATATTTGTTGCAATAACCTTGCAAACTGCACACTGTTTTGTTCCTTTTTTCCTTTTTCTTTTTTTTTTTTTACAAATTCAGCATGTTACAACAGGCTTTGTCGATTACAAAAACACATATTTTTCACATGAGCATGGTTTATTTTTTTCAAAAACATTTTTTTTTTACATACAAAGATTGTAGATAGTGTGAACATCCAACCCAGCAGAGCTAGCATACAAAGCAAAAGAAAATATAAAAAGAAAATGCAAGCTCCCAAAAAGCTCCATAATGCAATGTTTTGGGAGCTTGCATTTTCAGTGTGTGAACAATTATTTTTCTCCTTATTGTTTTCCCCACACAGAATAAGAAGGAATGATCATGAACTTCTGCAGTGTGGTCAGAGGTGAGGGCTGCAGAGCACCTGGCAGGAACTCAGTGTGCTGCTTCATTATACTTCAGCAGGACTAAAGCTTGCAGACACATGAGACTGATTCCAGTTCTCCTGATAATGTGCAACTTAGAAAGTGTGGAGAAAAGAAGAAATATGTGTAGCTAATGACAAAATAAACTACCTTGAAAAATCATCAAACCCAAATACCAGTACAAGTAAATAATAGCTGAAAAAGAGCAAAACTCATGAAAGAGTGAAAGAAATAAAATGTGTCAAGTAATGATAGAATATGAAAATAGCTCTGTTGAAGGAAGTGAAAGTGTGACTGTGAGTTTATAAAGAAGGAACCTAATGACACTGCACTGTTGCATCATGAAATGTCCTTGCTCATACCATTCAGGTCTTTCTTTGCATGGTCTGAAGAAACAGACAGCCCTTGAATAAATTGCAGGGAAAAATGACTTGAGAGGCCGTGTAAAAGACTAAAAGTGTCTTGTTTATTTTCTGCCTGTCCAGAGTTTGTTGCTGTTTCTGGTTGGCTGCAGCCTAAGCTTTGGAAAGGTCCACAGCTGCAGGCTGTAGTGCACTGTACAGACCACTGCAATCATTGTAGAGCATGTCAGCCAAGCAAACACCTACAGTGGACACTCCAGGGAGTGTGTGTATATGTGTGTGCGTATCTGTTCTGTTACATTGTGTGTTTAGTTATGGACAGCTGCCAGTGGAAGGAGAGAGCAGTGAAGGGGGGCTGGTTGGATATCAGTGTTTGCTCTGGCTTGGCGCCAAAGCACTCCTCTGTTTTTCTCAGCTGGCGATAATAAATGGAAAGGAGAGAGCCACAGAGAGAAAGAGTGATACTGACCATTAAAGATATAGAAAAGAAAAGGAAAAAAATATGGAGTGGGATGAGGAAAAAGAGGAAGAAAAGATGGACAGACAGGCAGAGGAAACAAAAAGAGAGTAACTTCAAATTTAGAAGGATCGATGCAAAAGAAAAGAGAAAGAGAGCGTAAAGGGGAAAGGGGAAAGAATAAAAGCAGAGGAGTGAAAAAAAATAAAATCTAACAGCACTTAATAGAAATAAGTTGACTGTCCTCGTGTATGCATGGGGGGATTATAGCAGCAGGAGGATGAGGAAGGCGTAAAAAGGAGTAAATAGAAGTGGCGGAAGGGGAAATAGGGAGTAGGATCTGACAGGAAAATAAAGAATAAGAAACAGGAAGAAGGAAAAGAAAGGACAAAGGGAACAATAACAGGAAGGAACAGGAGAAGAAGGAAAGGGGAAGAATACGGCCAGCAGTGCACTTTAAGTCTGTGTCCTGAAAGTGATGTTGAAGATAACTCGGGGAGCAAATATCAGTGTACAGACAATACTTTGTGTGTGCAATTTCCTCAAAACAAATGTGTGTGTATGTGTAAAATGATGTGTACATGCAAGCCACAGCACACACAAGTTTATTATATTTATTTTTTTAAAGTCATCTTTGACAGAGTCAGAGCTGCCACTGACTTAATTTCAGTTAAAGGACAAATCCGGCGCAAAATGAACCTAAGGGTTAATAACATATGTGTATCGAGTGGACTGTTCTCTGGGATATGTTTACATGCTAATCGAATGTGACCGGTTTTAGCGCAAACCGCTAATTAGCTTATAATGCTAGTTGTCAGGGCACGGATAAAGTAAAAAGAAATCGCTATTTCTATACCACTAACAAGGCTCAAAATAGCACCACACTTCCACGGTAGCATAATGAGGGTCCCTACATGTAAACCGAAGCATTGAGAACTTTGTAAGTGTACAGACAGTTTATTAAAAAGACAGATTATAAAGACAGTATCGTTCACGTATACAGGCAAGCGCCATCTTGGGAAAACAGTTACGACCAGTCGAATGACAAACGCTGTGTAACCAGTAACCAGTACTGTCTTTCTAAACTATCTTTTTAATAAACTGTCTGTACACTTACAAAGTTCTCAATGCTTCGGTTTACATGTAGGGACCCTCATTATGCTACTGTGGAAGTGTGGTGCTATTTTGAGCCTTGTTAGTGGTATAGAAATAGCGATTTATTTTTACTTTATCCGTGCCCTGACGACTAGCGTTATAAGCTAATTAGCGGTTTGCGCTAAAACTGGTCACATTCGATTAGTATGAAAACATATCCCAGAGAACGGTCGACTCGGTACACGTGTTATAACCCCTAGGTTCATTTTGCGCCAGATTTGTCCTTTAAGTGTCAGTCTGCTCCAATGAAACCCACTTGTTTTATTTCCCTGTTTTGATGACAAAATCATGACGAGTTCTATTCTGTTTGCAGTGCACTGCCAGCTGACCAAACAGACACTAAAACACTACAACCAACAACAATCACCACTGCTTCTGCTGCGCTACCACTTGCACCATTGATGTGCTAAATGAGCCACTCAATCATAAACTGTTTCAATGCAACTGCTCAGTGATCAGCAGCAGAGTGCTGTATTGATCCTTCATTCAGACACATCAGACACATTCAAATAATTTTGTTCATCTCACCACAAAGATGTAGCAACTCTCAGCTCTTTTAAATCAAGGCTTAAGACCTTTCTTTTTGATGTTGCCTTTCCTTAATTCTTATACTGTACTATGACTTTTATTTGTGTATTTTATTTCTTATCAATTTTTATACTGAACTGTTTATTTTTATCTCGTATTAAGTCTGTATTCGTATTTTTTATTTTCTATTTTTGCTCCATTCTTTTTAATGTTTGATGATTTATGTAAAGCACTTTCAGTTGCCTTGTGCTGAAATGTGCTATATAAATAAAATTGCCTTGCCTTGCCTTGCCTTAAAAAAATAAAATTGTTCAAGCGTATCATCAGTAAGCGATCACATTACCTTAAATAATTTGTGCAACACCATGAACAACCTAGTGTGTTAATGTCCAATGTTTTGTTGGCCCATGAGACAGATGTGGTTGGACGACATGTTGTGCAGTCCAGTTCAACATTACCGTCGCTGCTTCTGATGGTCCTTAGCTCAGTCTTAAATTCTAAATACAATTTGTAACTTGTTTAAAATGCTTTGTTCAGTTAGTGATATACATTAAACAGTGTTGGCAGTCAGACGGGTAACTATCGGTAAGCAGGGTAAGCGGTGCTTACGGGCCCGTTCCAATCAGGGGCCCGCGTGACTGGAAGATATTGATTGACAGCCGGGGCCCCCTATCGCATTTGGCCACTGACCAAGCGGGAGTGAGAACGGGTCAAATTCATTTCCTTGTTTCAGAGACCGTTCTCTTCACGTGTGTGACTCCAACAGCTCACATTTACCAACAAAACGTACAACGAAAGACCGTGCAGAACATTTCAGACCGTCCTGCCAACCTGTAAACATTTTAACATCAATGTATGCTGTAACGTTTTTTCACTCTAAAGTCACTGAAAGCTGCTGCTGTTTACATCCTGTCTGATCTCTGCAGCGGGCGGGGCTGCTGAGTTCCCCCCCGCGACCGACACACACACACACACACACACACAAAATCACACACGGTGGATGCAGGAAAAACTGGAGATGAGACGTACAGGATGACCTAAATTGAGGACAGCTACACTCGTTATTGTAAGTGCAATGCTGTTAAAGTCCAATAAGTACTTTATCAAACCGTATGAATGTGTGTCCCAGGCCAGGATAGGAAATTAACTAACAATGTCAAGATCAACAAGCCACTGACACATATGTTCAAATTTGATTCATTCAATAAATTATTACTTTTTGTCTTAAATCCACCAGCCATTTTCATATTATACCAACATTTGCAGCATCCTGAGTCTTTTTGGTAAGGTTCCTAGGAAATCTCAGCCCAGAGTAATTAATTAATAGTAATAATTATTATTCTCCCCAAAACAAGTTTCCTTTTTTTTTTTTAAAGAACTATACAAAAAAACTGTCTTCTGCAACTTCATTGCAACAAACATACAAAAGACATCGCAACTTTTATCGCAAAATCAGGCATTTTGGGCCGCAATAATCTAAAAAAAAGGCCACGAAATCCTGGAGGGACTGCCCGTGTTTTTTCATGTGTTATGGTGCGCATTCACCAGTGTTTTTTTGTTGTTGTTGTGGTGTGCCTAGGTTACTCCTGATTTTGTCAGTCATCTCATCTCGTATATGCTGTGTCTCTATGATCCTATCCTGTCCTATTGATGGTAGCCTACTCGTTGACATTGCGCCGTCATCACGCGCTGTAGTAGGGTGGCCCGCCTTCATAATCCTGTTTAGGCTGTGTTGGCTCGTTACGCCACTGTTGGCAGTTGATCTGTATGGACACGTCAGCCCATCCTTCTTCACAACCCTTCTCCCAACAAGTCAAGGTGGGTCAGACCATACCCGGTTTTCCACATATTTTAAGCAAGATGTTGCCAAAATGGGGCATAAATGACAGTGAATGTTACACATGCACTGTTGGCAGGGGCGTTGCACAAAATTCTGGGCCCTGCAGAATGTCATTCTCTATGGGCCCCTCCCCGCATCTATAGCTATTAATTCTAGCATCTTTTTGGGCCCTCCTCACATGAGGGCCCTGGGTACTCTGTCCCATTTTCACCCCCAGTCCGACATCCCTGACTGAAACACACACCCTCACACACACAGAGTGCGTCAGAAGGTAGCACATTAGCGTCATGTTCGCTCATCAAGCTGTACAGCGGTTACAATCATAAATAATTACAACGACAGAACCCGTACATTACCTCCTCTCTCTCATACACACTCTGACACACACACATGCAACACCAGACCTATCATCCCCACTTGTGACTTTGATCGCAGCGACCACAAATCCTGCCGGGGCGGTGTTTATAGTGTGTAGTTGTCGCCTTGGTGCAACTTTAGAGTCCAAGAGCTGGGCGTGACACAGAGCGACACGACTTCCAACTTCATAAAGAGCAGCCAGGCGCAATTAGTACAGTTTTTTTTCTGTCTGGGGAAAAAAGGGGGGTGGGGCATAAACCAGCCACGCTAGCTAATTGGGGCCCACATCTGACACAGGCATCTGCACTGATGTTAGATCACAGCCCAGATGTGACGTTGTGGGCAGATGAAAGAGTTTAATAGACTTGATTTTCTTTCCATCCAGCAAGGAGCAACCGGAGGTTTGATTCCACGACAAAAACATTTGGAGATAATTTTAAGACTAATGGCTTGATAACGCTGGACTCTCCATCTTGAAACAGAATCACAATCCCAACGTGAGGAGCGGACGGCAGGGAGGCAGATAAAAGAAGCTCCTGGGGTGTGTTTGTTCTTGTTCGTTTTGAAGTTTTCTGTTGAAGATAAGAGCGTCCTCTGATCATAAGGCCTTATTGTTGAATTACTCAGAAGGCAGCTCATTACGGCCATCTGATAAAAAAAGAGCAAAACAAAAAGGCTGATTTGTGTTTTCATAACAAAAGATAAACACATAATATCTCAGTCCCAGTGGCTTTGTTTGCTTATATTGTTTGCCTCCCCTCCTGTCCAAGTGTCTCTTGAGGATCACTGACAGTGTCACGTTTGGGGCTTTAAAATCTTAACACTTTCCTTCTTTGTTGGGGTACTTTAATCAAAGGGGTGAAAATCCTCTTGGATGCGTTACTGAGACGGTCAATAAGACACTCAGCTACCAAGGAGTCAAAGCTTCTGATCCACTGTGAAAACCCGATCCACTCCACTACTGGTTCACTGAAGCAAATATACATGGTGAAACATTTACCAATGCTACCAATGTAAAAGTGAAGTACATGCTGTGGTGCATCTCAGTTGTTCATCTTCAATCTTTAATGTTCGGTGTTGGTCGTTTGGTGCTGAGCAGGTAGGTTAGCTCAGGGGTTTTCAAAGTGGGGTCCAGGGACCCCCAGGGGTCCTTGAGGGGATTCCAGTTTTTTTTAACTATAATTCCAATTAATAAGTAACAGAATAAAGTATGACTTTCTGTAATAAAACATCTAAAAGCAAAAATCCTATCAGATGGGGCACCCTGGGACAAAATCTTTTGAACACGTTTGGACTGTCTCTCCTTAAAGGCATTCATGGAAGACATGGGTCAACAAAACATCGGCCTTTAACACAGGAGATTGCTGTTCGTCTCCAGCCGATAGTCAACATTGTTATTTTTTAAAGCCTGACCCCTAATCCTTCCCTAACCAAAGCTCCCATAACTTTGCGAAGTACAAACGTACTTAGCTCAAACCTTGATGTTTCCCGACCCTTAACAAAGCCCCTAACCAAACCATAAGATAAGATTTTATTATCCCAAAGGAAATTTGTCTTGGACAAACAAACAATATCTGCTGTTTAAAGAATTCAACACAACATAGTGCATACATACTTACATACAGTACATACATGCCACGAAAAGGAGCTTGCATGTTACAAGTGCGTCAAACATCTTGGACAATTTGGTTTGCCTGGAACACGCCAACAAATAGACCCAGTCTATATAGTTTTGATTTCTTCTTCTTCTTTTTTTTAATTTTTGGCAGACTAGGCACAGGAAGCGCATTGCTGCCTCCCTTAAAAACAACAACGCATTCGGTCTTTGCAAACAGAAATTATGTACATGTTTATTTGCATATACGTAGTGCAGGAAAGTGAGATCCGATCACAAGTGGTCACTCAAGACTCAAGCGGAGACATATTCTACTGTGTGTGTGTGTGTGTGTGTGTGTGTGTGTGTGTGCGTGTGTGTGTGTGTGTGTGTGTGTGTGTGTGTGTGTGTGTGTGTGTGTGTGTGTGAACTGACATACTTAAGGCTGTCTGCTTGTGATTGGATCACTGAAGACGCATGTTAATGCAAGGTCTGAAGAGGTCCAAGAACTTGCCAACTAGCACTTACTGTCAGGGCAACTTGTGGTGGCACACACACTTTAAGACACGCCATGTTGGTTTTTACTTTAATTTGTCACCTATCCACATTTGAATCAGAGAAATACTGTGTCAACAAAAGCTGAACATTATCAACATTAACACGTTGGTATTGAAAAAGAAGAAATTACAATGAACTAGATGGCCTGGACGCAACCAGAAGTATGCAATCTTTGTCTCAGCCTTCTACTTTTCACATCGGTCACACGGGGGCATACTTGAACTAACAGACTGCTCTTTCTCACCGACTCTGGACTGTTGTGACACACACACACGTGCACACACACACACACACACATACACACAAACACACACACGCCCTCACTCACAGAGGGCTCCGACATTCACTCTCACACAGGGAGACACCCCCTCTCTTTTGAAAATACACAATCGCCATTCACTCTGCAAAATCCACACACACCACGTCCTGTCTGCTTGGGTACACTTTATCAACACACACACACGCTCCTGCACACGCACACAAACACACACACACATCACAGAGGGCCCCCCGCGTTATTGCCTCTCCATTTGGCTGTTGCCATTTGTTCCACACGTTTTGTTGGTGGCTGAAGAAAAGCTGCTCAGAGCTGGTGGTGCTGTGAGGCAACATGATGGAGGTGCTTGTCCTGACTTGTTGGAGACTAATATGTCATGACCCGGGACTTTACTCAGCATTTATAAGAGGGATGCTTTCAACACACAGGACACTTTGAAGAATCTACTGGAGATGAAAATGTGTGATGTAAACATACTTGTAGTTCCAGCATTATAAAAATGAAATTGTAAAAATTAATCTCTGTACCATTGCCAGCTAAAGGAGTATGGGAAACACAAAAACATTAAGTACAACTAGGCTTTTTTGATACAGTGGATGTCACATGGTCTAGCCTTGTTCTAAAAGGGAATATTTCAGCTTGTATAAACACACTAGATGCAGGTCGGTAGTTCTATCCTTACTTCTGGTCCTCCTATGAACACCAAGATGTTTTAATCGATTCTATCATATCTTTGTGGTTTCCAGTACTGCTGCAAGTGCATCACCGCTGCCTTATCTCCTCTCTTATCCTCCCTCCTTGTTCTCTCTCTCTCTCTCTCTCTCTCTCTCTCTCTCTCTCTCTCTCTCTCACACACACACACACACACACACACACACACACACACACACACAGATCCCATTTCCATCCCTCTCTCTTTCAATATCGTTCTCGCTTACTGCTTGTGAAACGAGTAAAAAGCTATTTATTGTTTTCTGTGTGTGCACAGGCACGTACAGGACCAAGAAAGCCATCTGATTATGCTTACACGAACTGGACGGACCACACACCAGCATGAACATAAGCACATGTGGTGAACACACACACACACACACACACACACCTGAGCCACACTTGACTTAGTGGGTAGTGGAGAACTCGATTTGGCCTCTTTAAACAGTGCAGCTATATGCAACAAGGTGAAGAAGGGTGTGCTGTTGAAGAGTTGGCACTGTGATAAAGGTACAACAGGCTGGTGCTTTTATCACACTCTTTTAAGTTTTTCAAATGTCTCTTTCATCTTACATCTCTGTTCCTTACATGTGTTTCGAACAGCAAAACCAGCACAATGACTAGTTATTCACACAATATACATTCGCATTTAATTTGCGTTCGCAATTAATTTGCAAAAGCATTATACTGTCATTTATTTTGGGTATGTTTATATGGAAAAGCAGGCGTAACTGCAGCATTTCTGGAAAGCCCCAGTCTGCAAACCATCCGGAGCGATGAGAACACTCCTGCACAGACGGTTGTATAGACCGAACCCAGTGACCCTTAGTCTGTGCTGTCCCTGTGCAAAGTATGCAGTCTCCCTTTGTCCCAGTGTTAGGCACTGTGTTGTTCTTGGAGCCAAAAAACAGGGACGTTTGTACATATGTGTATGAAAAGATGTTTTATTTACAAGATGTGCATGTATGAAAAACTAAGACTCAAACAGGTCGAGTTTTACATAAAATTGAATGACCGGATTCTTACAGTAAGCCTCACCAAAATCACAAAGCAATTAATTATCTCTCAAGCCAAAAAACAGCAGCCATTTGACAAATATAATACTACAAAGTTTGAGGTTTTGTGGGGTTTTTGCAGTACTGAAAATACAGTCTCTAAGAAAGGTAAGCATACACTCAACCCACTCTCATCTAAAGGCATACAAATATCACAGGTTTACTTTCTAATGTGAAATACTGGATACTTTCATCTCTTCAAGCCTCTAAAAATCTTTCAATTGAAGCAGAGAAAATTAACAATCTCTTTTGATAAGGGGTCACAAAAAGACAACATTATTCTCGTGGATACATTGCTCCTAACAAAATATGTTGATTCTCCCTAGTGCCCAATCTCAGGTCCCCAGTGACTCTCTAGGATTCACTCAGGGATCACGAGGAGGGTTTTGGAGGGTTGAAGGTAAAAAGGGGGATGAATTTTAGGGACGCACAGGAAAGGGGGGTGCCTACGGTGTCTGGGAGCAGATGGCGTGCCTCTTCCTCTCTCTTTTTGGTGATGTCCGCTGGGAATTGGAGAGGCCTTTAGGCATTCCTTTAGAGGCCAGAGACAGATAAGTGAGTTATGCACTTCACCACCATCTGGGCTCAGACAGCGCCTGGCCTGCAGCTGACAAGAGTGTGCGTGTATGTGTATACTATAGTAATAGTAGTGGGGAGGGGTAGTGGTGTGTTTCCATAGCGATAGGTCCTATTCCTGTAGAGAGGTCTGTGCATCAACTCACACGCTGCCCTCCTCCGTGGTGCTGTGTCTTCATTGTTAACTCAGATGCTGAATTTGACAACGTTTTTTGTTTCTTCCTTCTTTTTTGTCCTTTTTTTTTGTCCTCCAGTCCTTACCATCATTGTCAACAAATTTCCATCTATTCTTGTGCAGCTGACAGTGTCTTCATGGAACATAGCATCTGTTGTGAAACAGAGGGAGGGAGTGAGGGATGATGGCAGGGGACCATGTTAGGTTTGCCAATTTCCCTATTCCCATCGTTCAAGGCTTTGTGTGCATTGTAAGACGCTGCGCTGCAGTGCCAGTTCTGATCTGCGCTTGACCTGCTGCATATCTGCCTGTTGGTATCTCTGTTTAGGTCTTTTTTTTTTTTTTTACTCAGGGGTAACATTGTGCAAATACATCTGTGTGCACAGTTCTGGAGAATTTTCTGACTCTGCCTTTTATGTTTTCCTGTTACTCAAAACCTTTTATCAATAAATCTTATTGTTGCAGTTCCAGTGAAATAACACTGCTGCTTCTTGTACCACATTCTGCTACCACTACAACTTTCACTGCAAACTATATTGGCAGAAGATAATAAAAACCAACCAACTTAAACGTGAGCCCTCAGCCTGGACAGTAAAAAGTTCTTTAAAATTAATTTTTCAAAGGTTCCTCCAATATTTTAAATTGATAAAGTAGTCTTGCAAGAGACATACTTGATAAAGAATGGTCCATAATCGATGTATGTACCACTAGTATGGGTTTTATAGACTCAAATGCAACTTGTTCTGTATTGTGGGCTACTATTAGATTCGTAGTGAGATACACCTGATGTATTGTTGGTAACTTTAGCTTCCGTTGTTGGTGTTTGCCATGCTGCTGTAAAGACATGCTGCTGGGCTAATGAAACGGTTAATATTCCGTCGTAGTCCGAGTTATCATTGTTATATCTAGTAACATGAAACAGTGAAGAATATAAGACAACTCATTAGGACATTCCACCCTGGTAATTTTCCTATTTATTTATGTATAATTTCTAAAACAATATTTACAAAAAAGCTCTACACAGATGATCAAAAATAGTCAAAAGACATTGAATGTTCACTTTCATTGCACACTATTAGTCACTTGCCAACAGCGCTAAGATCTTTTTTTTACTAAAATCCAAGACACTAAAGGACAATTGCATGGTCACACTTTCTGAATTACACCCTGTGATGAATTTAAATTGGAAAGATTTGGCCATTTCCATCTTTGTCAAGCATCTGTTGGCATTCTGATGCTCTGATGGGGTACGGTGCCAGCTCTATGAAGATAAGCCCTCGATACATTGATTTCCATGTACACAATGTAGGCTGAATACTCACTTTGTGAGTACAAAACCCCATCACACACACTGAGACAGTTTCCCTTTTCCTTCAGTCTGCCTTTCTGTTACTTAAGTCTTCTTCAAAGCGGTCTACTGCCACATCACCTGCTTCCCCTTCTCTTCTCTTTCCATCTATCATCCATAAACATTGTGTGTGTGTGTGTGTGTGTGTGTGTGTGTGTGTGTGTGTGTGTGTGTGTGTGTGTGTGTGTGTGTGTGTGTGTGTGTGTGTGTGTAAGCAGGCCTTCCCTGCTGTGTTATTGCAGGCTGTGTATCAGCCCATTGGCATTGCGCTGCATGGAGACTAAAAGATGTTGCTAATCCGCCAACAGAATACAGCAGGTCAAGCAGCCAGCAGCGGCTGAATTCAACCCCAGGACCACAGCCACAAATTACGACAGCCTGACAAGGCCCTGCAGCATTCTGGGTATTGTTGTGAGCTGCCAACAGACATCTAAAGCTTCTGGCCCTATGTGAAGGAACAGCCAAGAAAATGTGACGATTAATAGTGGCTTGGTGACCTGGGAGTACAGCTATAAATCTATATCGCCACCAGACACTCAGTCATAGTGCACGCCTGTCTTTCTGTGTGTTGCAAACACACACACACACACACACACACACAAAGAACACCATCAGAGACACCATCATCACCGTGTGAAAATTCAAACGTAGAGTACAAATCAAACTTTCTACAAAAAAAACATGAATAAGAATTTTTTACATTTCAGCTTCTCCTCGTCAACTTTTCTCAACTTGCAAGTAGCTGTTATTTCAAAATAAAGTAACATTTTCCAAACATGATGCTAGCAAACGCAAGCAGCTGAGGGCTAGCGGGATTATCCCGAACTCCACCATTCCTCGATGCCCTGCAGCCTGATGAATGATGGTCCTTTGTTGTGTGTCCCATAAAGGCTGCCGTGGCCATCCCTTTTTATAGGACCTGGCGAGCAAATGTGAGGCGTGAATAGTATTAGTCCGAGTCAGTGCACCCATAGCTGTGAAGCCAGCCCTGAAAACACAGCCTGCTAGCCCTCCTCCCTAAGTTTTATGAGCCAAGATGATTGAAGGAGAAGAAAACTGTCCGGCCAACAGAGAAGGACAGGGAGGCGAGGAGCGAGGAGAGGTGTTAGAGATGGATGGATGGACAGATAAAACAGAGACAGCAGCCGCTCAACAGAGGACTCACATCCCATGCAAGAAGGGATGTGAAGGGGAACAGGTTTGGTTCAGGGGGACTGAAAAGGATCCAGACAAAGGGAGAGAGTAGAAGAATGGAGGTTGAGGACTCTGGCTGTCAGGACTGGCGCTGGGATGGAGTTAGATCTCATTTCTCAAGTGTCATCATCGCACTATCTGTGTCTCCTCCTCTCTCCTCTCTGTCCAATTACTGCCACAATGAAGCAGGCTCCCTTCCTGCAGAGCTGCATATGGCTCTCTGGTTGTAAAGCCATCACTCCAAAGTGAAGCTATGCAGTTTTTGATAGGTACAGTATGTGTGAAACTCAAAGGGCCACAGTAGGTTTTTGTTTGACTGAGTGTGAGCCGCTGCTTTGACACGTGGCTCAACATGATTTCCTCTGAACATGCCACCAGCCTATCACAGACAACCTATGGTGAATAGGATAAAATCATCCACTATCAGTTTCAACAGTGTCTGTTTTCTCCCGTGCCAACAGTCTCACTTTCTTTTTACTGTGATGTATTGTAAACTGACTTATAAGGAAACTTGAGTACTTTGATTTGATAATGTACCATATAATTCTGATTCCAAAAGAGGTTTGATATTTACTAATTTAAATTGAATATGTTTCTTTATCTAATAAGTAAGAGGAGCTATCTATCAGGACAAGTTTATACAGACTCAAATTTAACGACCTCTGTTTTAAAGCTGTCTTGACATTCTGTTAGATTGAAATTCCCCTCACAGCTGTGTTGTAAAGGCATTCAATAATCACATAGCATCACTGGCTGCACACACACACACACACACACACACACACACACACACACACACACACACACACACACACATACTGCGTTTCACTATCTTTGTGGGGACCCATCATTGACATAATGCATTCCCTAGCCCCTTACCCTAGCCCTAACCATAACCTAATTCTAACCCTAATCCTAAAATCAAGTTTTAACCCTCAAACAGCCCTTTCAAGTTGTGGGGTCCAGCATTTTGGCCCCACAAAGCTGTCCGGACCCCACAAGTATACTGTATTCCAGTTTTTGGACCCCACAAATATAGTTAAACAAAAACACACACATACACAAACATATATGTTGATGGTATTGATGGTGCCAGTGTTTGTGTAACTGCAGCTCAGGGTCAGCTGCAGAATCAATCAAACAGGAATCAGTGTCTTTCTCAAGGACACACTGGCAGCTTGGACACTTGCTCACGAATGACCAGGTCCTTCAACTAATATTGTTTGTTTGGTGTTGAAGAGCTGGTTAAAAAAAAATGTATGTTGACTTTCGCAAAAAGTTTTCTGCTTGACATGTTACAAATGTCACTATTTTAATACTTTAATGGACTACAAGCTCAGAGAGAACTACGATCTACCTCTCTCAGGTGATGCTGCAAAATCTCCGTGGACATACTGTTATACATTGCTTTTACTGTTAAATGACCTAATAATACAGATAGAGTGTGAACATATGGCTGTTTTAAATAATGGACACATACAGAGTTATATGAAGTCAAATTGTTCAATCCTGATCCTATAGCCCTATGTGTGTGTTTTTGTGTGTGTGTGTGTGTGTGTGTGTGTGTGTGTGTGTGTGTGTGTGTGTGTGTGTGTGTGTGTGTGTGTGTGTGTGTGTGTGTGTGTGTTCAAACTCTTAAAGTTAGAGTTTTTCAAATCAATAGCTGACCTCTTAACCTTTTCAGGCAGGAAAACTGCCGGCCCTACAGACAACACACATGCTTTATTTGATGTTTTTGTACTCGATGTTCAGAAAAAAAGTGGTCTGGGATTGCCTCCACATGGCTCTCACAGACCATTACTCAACTTGTCAAAAACCGATGCTCTGTTACGGCCCTCGGCGTCAGATACCGACACACAAGGCACTCAAATACACTAGCATGGGCGTAGATTTTGGGGGGGATGCAGGGGATATGTCCCTCCCAATATTGAGAAGAGGTAGATTTGTCCCCCCTTTACAAAATATGAAAGACAACCCACTCCCCAAAAGAGGTAAAAATAACCATTCAAGAGACTCAAAACATGTATGGAAAACAAGAATTGTGTCTACTTGTGCTACATCGAGGGGTTAAAGAACATGTGTGAAAAATAAAGATAGATTCATGCAGATTTAAACTTTGGAGCTTCTGGCTCTAACAACGTTTTATTCTCTCAGAGGTTTGTTGTTGAGATGTACATGATTCCTAAAGATGACAAAACACGTGTGATATTTTGAATATGCAGAACGTTTTGAACAATACAGGAGAACGATTATTTCCTTTACATAAATAATGACATTTGTACCATCAATTGAAGTAGGAAAGGCCCAATTTGTTGCATAAAATCCAGCAGAATGCAGGAAATTAAGTATTTGACGAACAAAATGTTCTGGGGGAGGACACCCAGACCCCCAGTTATAATGTGTCTCCCCCCCATTTTGATACAAAACCTTCGCCCTTTTGCACTAATATGCATGTGCGGCCAGACCACCATTCAAAAACAGAACAGAGAAACTTAGATTCCAACAAACAGAGGAACTGTGACTTCATCCTCTGCTCAGGACGCCATTATGCCAATATATCTATGCATAGCTGATAGTTCTAATGGTCTGAATATTGACTACAGCCCCTTTAAGTCAATTAGTCAAATTTTGGTTGTTCAATGTTTTTTCTTATCGTTAATGTGGGAAGATGTCAAGCTTCAGTGGGAGAGAATACTTGTTTCCTTTGCAATGAATGTCTTTGAGGTGGAGAAATGTATCTTTATCTGCCTTCATCAATATTTTTTAAGCTATTCTTCACAAACAAAAACTGAATGATATAGTATGCAAGACACATGTGTTTTAACACCAAACATTGGTCAATATTGGACCAAATTACTTGTCAAAATGGATGTTTGTTTTTTTTGCAGTGCATGCATCGTTATAGCATACCTTTTCAAAGCTGCAGGTCAATAGTGAATCCTTCATGTGAAGCCTCCAGATGTAATGCTCACTGTACTGCTGCTGAAATGAAAAGTTTGGCCAAAAGGTTATAAAAACATTCATTTTTACAAGCTCAAAATGTGATAAAACCTTGTTTCTAAGTAGCTATCATAACGCCTAGGCATGTTGTTTTTTCCTGCATTTATAATAACATAAAAAACTAAAACACATTTTTCCACTATATTCCTCAGAAAAACTAGACAACTACAACAATTTGACCAACTTTCTAGCCTACAGTAGGCTGTATTTGTGCCGTACAGACGCAGCCCAGACGAGACATTAAGCTGCTCGCTCCATCACGTTGTGAAACATTGTAAAGGATCTGCTTTTATTCTGGGCAGTGTTAAATCCGATCCCCTTGATGCATGGGGAGAGCAAAGTGAATTAGAGATTGAGGTGGGCCTCCCCCTTCCAACCGAGACCAAAGTCGCGATGCAAAGAAAAGGAGGAGACAGAAAGA
The DNA here is from genome assembly GCF_031162955.1 of Sander vitreus. NCBI lineage: Eukaryota > Metazoa > Chordata > Actinopteri > Perciformes > Percidae > Sander > Sander vitreus. The sequence continues at coordinate 21,410,704 of NC_135862.1, read as the reverse complement.
AGATATTTGAATAGCTGCCACGAGTTCCCTGTCACACCACCTCCAGCGTGGATTGAGCCGTGCTCTTTGTTATCTACAGGCATGAATACTGAGTGGATGTAAAGAGAAAAAGGCCCAGGAGAGGTGAAAAAAAGGAAAAACATTGGGGCACGTCTGGGTCTAGAAGAACCCATAACAAAAATAACTTGACTTATAAAATCTCTATAATATCGGTTAAAGGGCCTTTTGTAAGTCCCTTATTGTGTCACCATGATATTCTAAATATTTGGCATGTATTTTAAAAGTAAATCACATTAAATACTGTGTTAATACTGATTAATGCTAAAGTTTCCTCATTGTACCTTAATATTTAGTATTTAATATCAACATTGATATTATTATAATATTAGAGACCTAATATCCTAAGACATATAATGCTAAGTGTGTAAACATTTACTTTTTTAAACATATGTTAAATTGGCCTCTCGTGTTTGAGCTATGTTGTGTTCGATTATTGTCTGATTTAACCACATCTCATCTTGTAGAGCAAAAAAATAATGAGCTGTTTGTATTATAGCCTAAATGTAGGTTGTCCGTTTCAATAAAAGTGGCTGTATGAAGATACCTTCAGTGCTTGGACTCACTTTGTCTTTTATTACAAGATGACTAGAGAGACTACTGTATGTCTATTAGTTGTGTTCTTGAGAATATACTGACAGACTATCCTGTATCTCTATTCTGTCTTTTTTTAGAGGTGATTTTAAAATTGCTACGAGGTAAATGCTGTGCCCTATTTCAACTTCACCATATGTGGGGAGTACATGTACTGTAATAACTGGACTATACACTAAAAAAAAACTAGGTCAATTTAAACCAATTTGGGTCAATCTAGCACCTATACCAACTAACAATGAGCATAAAAACCATTTCGGTCACCAATCACACCCAAAAACAATCTGTTAGTTTGACACAGTTTTACTTATTTATATTATTTCTAATGGGTTATTCAGGCAATACCAATATATTTACATTTCTGTTGTCATCAATTAAACCCACAACTATGTTTTTATAAACATTTTAGTGTGTTTAGACAAAAAAAAAAAAGCTTTTGGAAGTTTTACTTTAAAGCTTTCAGATTTCAGAGGTTTTCTAAGGTAAGAGGAGACTAGTATGGTCCTAGATGCTTGCAGTACAGAGATGAGCACCTTCTGATCTTTTTAGAGAGAGAGAGAGAGAGAGAGAGCAGATCCCTCCTCGGATATAATCACCTTTATGCAAACACGTGCACCAGGCCTGTCTGCCCACTTAAGAGGAGTGGAGTGGAGGATGGTGGGAGGGGGGGCACAGGTGTCTAACAATCCAACAAACACTCCCAACCCCACCCCCCAAAAACACCCTCTGCACACAGGCACTTTTATGTCATTGCACTGAAGATCCCATGCAGGGCGGGGCAAGGAGAAGCAAACAGGAATAACTTCAAAATTGTGATTAACTATCTGCATTCATCTGAATGTTCCTTTATGATCTATATTAATCGTGAAACAAAAACGAGGCAAGAGTCAAAGTAAAGTAAAAGAGGCCTTTTGGCGCATGATAGCTCCACAGGCCCGTGCGTCAGGAGGTCAAAGCCCAGCTTGCAATAAAATATATCCAAATGAATTCAGTTTGTGTTTCAGTTTGTTTTATTTCATTCCTTAAAACAACTGAAAATCATAGCAAAGGACAATCATTTGCTCTGCCTTGTTTCACGTAAATACAAGACAATCTATGAATATTGTGAATTGATTGATTTAAAGGAAATCGGATTTAAGACCTGCAGGATTATGATTGTTTTGATCTGCAGCTCCTAAACACACTCAGACCTGAATTCAGTCCTCCATTTGTTACGGTATAGCTTAAAAAAAGATATTTTTTGGTGAGGGGGGGTAAAGGGGGTCAGGGAGCTTTAACTCGGTGACAAAGCCTCATTTGCAGGTCAATGCGATGGCACACTCGCCTCTCCTCTCCATCCAGCTCGCCTTTGTTCCCTGTCGCCTGCGCCGATGCCAGATGGTCATGGAAAATGCTAATTCCCCTTGGCTGATTTTCCTCCTTTCTATATTTAATTGCAGCCTTTGCAGATTGTCCCGGTAATTGTGTGTTTTGAGAGGAAAATGCGATTTAAGTTTTTTCTCTCTCTGAAATTTTATTTTTAGTTGTTACATTTGTATGGAGCCTCAAAGCGACTGTTTATGTCAAAGTGGCTGAAGCTAAACCATTTGCCAATTCAGACCCATAAAGGAGCAACATTTTGTGACGAATTTTACTGAGAACTGACGAGATGTTATTATCATTCAGTCAATTACTAAATAGACTCAGCAAATATACACAGTGGACGCATTGTGACGAATCGAATAGGCGACTTAACGACTTGGCTACACATATAGGCTACATATTAATCAATCCAAGTTTTTATCTCTCACTTTCTAAATAAATGATACAAAATAAAACAGTTTGCCTTTTTGCACACTCTTTTTTTGAGAATGGGATACATGATTTATAATCTAAATTTGGTCTGATTGAAAGGAATGAGGTGTTATAAAGTCGTGTTCTTTTAATGAATACATTTTGCTTTTGTTATTGATATTCACATTCATCTGTTTTTTTTCAGGGTGATCACAGACTAAACGGTGCACTTCATTTTTATTAAGTCACTGAACTCAGTAATGTTACATATTTGTTATAGGCTAGGCTACAGTATTTTTAATTGAATTGAACTAACATATTTTTTATGATTAAAGCAACAGTTGATTATGGTTTTATGATGACTGGGACACATGGAACTGTGTAAGTTAAAGGTCAGATGGGAGACTGAAGGGCTCATAAGGCTGATTCTCTCCTTCAGCAGCTGCTTGTTTCATTATATTCTATTGTAGTGGGCTTGTTAATGAGGTATGTATGTTAGCTGTCATCTCTTTCCTTTATGTCCATCACACATACTGTACAGCAGGGATGAATTAAGTTATAATTGTCATTCAAACATATTCTGTGGAGCCAATTTAAATTGTAAAAATCCATCCGGTCATGCAATATGAACGCCCTGGCATAGAAGCTTATATTCTTGGTGAAAAATATCACTTATTATGCATGGACAGCCAAATACATTTTTTTTTTTTACTGTTTAGATTTGTTTTTGTTTTTTCCTGCAAAGAGAAGCTTACTGAGTTGAATTAACCTAGGACCTCTCCCGCAATGGCTCAAATGCAATACCTTTTTGAGAAAACGAGTGTGATTTAAAGTTCTATTTATTGGGACAAATTGTATATAGTTGCACAGCTGTAGAGACAAATAAAGGAAGATGACCCCTTTAACTCTTTTTTTTTGGGGGGGGGGACTTGAGCACTTGAATTTGCCCAGTCTCCAATATAGAGGGGACTTCATTAAAGTAACACATGAACAGCTGTTGTCTTTAACATGTAAACCATTGAGAATTTAAAACTACACTGAATGGCCTCGCAGCTCCCCGTGGGCACATGGGCGTTAATTAGCTGGATATAGCCATAGATTAATTATAATATTTTTTTCGTCCATTCGTATCAATAGAGCAGCCAGACAAAGTGTCTTTTGTTCTCTGATGCAGGACATTCTGTGGCTGACTGAATGGGTCTTGGCTATGTCTACATGGATTTGCCATATGGCAACAAAAAGGAAAGAATGGAGCCGAAGAGCGCTTTGTGCTGGAAATCAGAACAAGCCCGTCAGAGCTTATGGCTGCATAGAGCTGACAAAGTCACTCTGGCCATCAAAAGTCTCCATTTCATCAAAACATTAATGTCAGACGGTCAAAGCAATCCAAACAAATGAAGAAACTTACAGAAAATCATAAAAATGTGCCTGTTTCCTGCGCACTGACAGGCGGCCCAGGCCGCGCGCGCATTCAGACACTGCTGCATTTGGCTTCTTTCAATTAAGGGTAAACTTGCAAGTATGACCTGTTGAATGGTTTGTTTCAATAGACGAGGACAATTACAAAGACTATAGTTTTCTTTTTCCAGCTCTGGCAGGTGGCCTCCACGCCCGGTGTATCCACGGCGGGGTAAACAGTGTGTGTGAGTGGGTCTTTAGAGGGCTTGTTGAGTGCGGGTGGATGTGGGGGTGTCTTCGTGGCGGACAAAGCGGGGATCCAAAGGCAGCTGCTGCTTCTTTAGAAGGGCGAAAGGGCCTTTAAATCCCAGCCTATATCCCGCAGCTGCCATGCGGCCCAAGGCTGCACGTCTGAATGCGTTTCCCCCCGCAAGGTATATGAGCCCACAGAGGCAGACAGATAGGCCTACAGGCGGAGCTCAATGAAAAGTAATGTATACCTGCGTCCCCGTGGGAGGTGGAGAGTCATAACTGCCTGCATTAACACGGCATGGATTCTTGGTGGTGCTTATTACGCCTTCTTTTCAGCAATAAGTTTGTGAAATATAAATCACATTAAGACCAATAAGGAGAATATGGCCAACTTTCATTGAATGAACAATAACACGGTTGTTCCAATTATTTTTCTAAATTTAAAAATCACGAGGCAGAAACCAGACAACACAAAGAAAAACACTCAAAACTAAACAAATACACGGGACAAAAACACACCAACAAATCTGCTTTAAAGTCGAAGTGAAAAATATTTTATTCTCATCTTTTACAAGACATAGGGCAATTGTATAAAAACACAAAAAACGGCTCAGAAACCTATTTTTCCAAGTGTGGACTATGGGTAAGCTACATGATTGCAAAACATCACAATGACAAATGGAAATATTAAAATAAAATAAGAATATGCCCTTTGGCTAAATCAACAAGGCATTTAACAAATATAAAGAAACATAAATAAATTATAAGTTAGAATAGTCTTAAAAAATATACATTTAACAGAAAAACCAGAACAGAAATAAACATTTATAGGCTATTGTCTCTATAAAGCTGTACACTTTTGGCCAGTGTAGACAATTATTTTAAAGTATAATTATGATTGCATTGCACAGATGTTAAAACATTTAACACTGTCGAGTGGCTGTATGCAAAAGCAACAATGAATGCTACATTTGTACTGGATAGAAGTCATTCGGCGAAATGTCCTCTCTTTCATGTCCATTCCCCACCTCCCTCCCCCCTCCCCCCAAACCGTTCAGTCCTGAGAGTCTGGTCCGGTGTTCAGGCTGCGCTCCGCCGGGGCCCACCGAGCCGAAGCAGCCGGCTGGTCGGGCTTAAAATCTCCCACACCGTCCCCTGTTTTCTCTTCTCCGGCGTAGTAGCAGGGAGAAACATCCACATCTTGAGCCTCAAAGTATGCAGGCAAATAGGCTAGTGCAAAACACCTGAGGAAGGAATAAAACACGATCAATTTATCTGAGGAAAAGTCAGTCATCTTTCTGATGAAACAGGAAACTCAGCAGCAGGCGTCACCAAAGATCCTCTATACTGAACCGTCTCTGGCGTCACCCTTTACCCAAGCCTTTTCCCGCCACATCGTGACGCACATCCCCCTCCCCCAACCACTGATGTTACTACGGCTACTACTATCACTACTACTGCGATTTCGCCACCACTAACTCCCCACCCTCCCCTCCCAGATAACACCGTCTGCGCTTTTTGGCTCAAGTAATCTTTTCCAATTAACGCAGGAAAACCAAAACAGAAATCATTGATCAGATGTAAGGCAGCCACCAGGCTAAACATAACTATTAATAGTTTGACAGTTTGATAATTGAGGTGTAAAAAAAAAAAAAAAAAAAAATCAGAACTGCCATATTAGACTAGCTTTAACGATTTGAAACGGTTTGGTAGTTTACAAAAATGAAAAAAAATCTTCATACCTTCAACGGATCCTCTTTCGTGGAGTTTGTTCCAGCGGGATTGGAGACTTGGAGTGGTGGCAAGCGCTCACATCATTCGATTTTTTATCAGCAGCCCTTTTTCGTTTCACGAAGAAGTCTGTTGGAGAGAGAAAAAATAAAAATGAATACACATAAATCCAGTTGAGCCGAAATTACGCATGCGACAGACAAGGGGATAATTTGGATACAGAGCCTATAGCACTGAAGCCACAGACATCCTTAACATGAGATTTAAAATGTCTTATAGCCCATTTACCTGTGATGTGTGTGTTGTTGTCAGTAGTGGCCGTTCTTTTTCGTCTAACACACGGGACCTGTTTGTGAGCCTGCTTCCCTGAATTGAGCTTGTCTGTGCGGTTCTCCTGGTTAACCTCCACCGGGCAGGGAGTGCTGCTGCTCTCGGGCACGGACAAGCGCTCAAGTACATCCATATCAGGGGTCTCCGGTAGAACAGAGTCCGAGGAGGGCCTCTGCTTGATGGGTGTCTCAGGCACCCTGGTCCTGCCGTTCTGTACAGAGTCCTGATAAAACACCGGGGTCTTATCCACGGGCACCTCTTCCCACTCGTAATCCCCATCCACCGGGGTGTTGTCTTCGAAATTAAAGTTCCATCTCTGCTGGTCCCGTTCGGAAATCTCCCGCAGCTTGGCTTTCATCTCCCGGTTTAGTTCGTCGTGATCCACTGGTCCGAAGAGATTGCGGCAGACGCTTGTGCGTCTATGGAGAGGGAAGGTCCTCCTGGCCACCAGCCTATCCAGAGCGCTGCTCGATAACTGCACGTTGGTCATCTCCACAATCTTCCCGACAAAAGCACCAAAACACAAAATAAGATGCCCTATTTGGCTAAATGATCCCTGATGAGAGAGTATCAGGTGTTGTTGTTGTTGTTGTTCCTAAAGGGTGTATCTCTATCTCCTCTCTCGTCCGTCTCTCTCCACCACACAGTTCTGTTTAAATGTACCTTCTCAGCGAGTGAGATGTGGAGTATATAACCTCTCAACAACTCAGTATGATCAGTCACCTCGGGCGACTTTCTCATTGGTTGCCTTAAGTCCAACCCTCTTAAAAAAAAAACATGCACGGCCCCCACCCTGATTTCCCGTCGGCCCCTGGTGCCTATTTGGCTGTGCGCCGAGCAGAGCGCAGCGATTTGGTTTTTCTCTCGGATTGTCAACCCTCTGATAACACTGAGCAGAATTTCCCTATGTCAGCGTCTAACTGATGGAACTGCTTTTTTGGATCACGTGTGGGTACTTAAACAAGCAGCTGGTGCTTGTGCATCTATTATCGGACTTTGCTTTCCTTCTTCCGCACAATTGCTGCTGCTGTGCGTTCGATAATGGACTAATATGGGATCGATCGTCTTATGTTACATGAAAGCACTAAATGGTTGTTAAACTATTTTATATTTATATATATATATATATATACATAGAGAGAGAGAGAGAAACACATGTAAAGGAAACGCAATCTTACTGGTTACCCCTAAACTTTTCTTCACTATACATGCACCCTCCTGTCCCAGCACGCACTCCCTTCTTTTCTCTCTCTCATCACAATAAGACTAGGAGCTCCTCGAGCAAAGTAAACAACATAAAGAGAAGGCAGAGTGATAAGTACACAGTGTTTTCAGCCCAACTGAGCATTTTCAACTCTTTTTTTTGTTGAAAAATTGTTCTTTGGATGAAATTGTGTCTTTTTTATTTTCTAACTGAATACCCTTGTATGTTTTAAAGAGATTAGCTTAAATCAAGTTAAGTAGTGAATTAAAAAACCCTAACAAATCAAAAACGTATTGTAGTGGGGGGGATGTGTCGTATTCAATTTAATGTAAAAACTATCAGGTGTTCAGTTTCAGAATGGAAAAGTAAGGTTATGCACAAAGGCATAAATCACTGCAAACATGACTCATCAGGCCGTCACCACTACGCACACGTGTGCGTGTGCGCGTGGAGGATACATAGGCCTACTGGGAAGAATTGGTAGCATAGCTTATTCAGTATATTGGTCATGCATATTTATTTAGTACCGCCAATTTATTGTGGGGTCACATGGGCTACTATACGTTTCCCTAATATCAGAATAATATCAATAATAACAACAGAGTGCATTACGTCTTCAGTCTGTTGTCCGCAGATTCAGGGAGTACAGGGAGAAGGACAGGGAGAGACAACGCCTTAGCAGTGGATCATAGGTGCATAGTGACCCGTAGTGACTCAAAAGTGGTACTGCACCATGAGCTAAACTTGCAAATCCATCAAAACGATATAACTTCGCCCGCATTTGACATGTGAGAGTTGCTAGAGTCATATGAATTTAAATGTGAAAGGTGAAGGGTGGCATTGTATGCAGCAGCCTGCTTAAAGGTGCTCTCTGAAAGTGATGTCCCTTCACCAGGTGATGTTCAGTCCCTTGGGTTGGACATGTGATTGAGCTATAGTGGTGCTATGAATGAATACATAGACATAGACATCGCCTACATGCCATATCATTAGGTGGTGAGCAGCACATGCACACACACAAAAGGACATAAATAGTGATCAATAATTGATCCTGATTTAACCAAATTGTAAACACATATTCTGCATCAAAATAATGGGGGAGGACTGACAAACCATTATACGGCTATTTAGTTATAGTGACAAAGTAGGCAACTATAAATGATTTCTTGAGGAACATTAGTCTGTGTGCAGCTTATGGTGGGATGCATTTTTAAATGTCTTTTAAATCATTTTAAAAGCATTATCTTGATTTTTGCTGTTATTTTAATCATACAAATTATTGATTAATGCCACACCTACCTGATCAGTGTCATCATTTTGACCCTGATCATAAACATGAAACAAAAAACTCTCTCTCTCTCTCTCTCTCTCTCTCTCTCTCTCTGGAAATCTCCATGTGTTGTTTGTTGGCTCCCTCTAGTGGTGAAAAGTAATCACTAAAATGTGGCTTTTTGTATTAGCCTGTAGTATGTATGCAGAGAAAGCTAATATTATACTAATATTAGCTAGTAGCTAATATTCCTTGTAATCAATAAAGTAGATTACAGGCCATGCTGATTAACAGAACCTCAGTTCATCAACTGTTTGTTTTTTTATTCTTTATTGCAAAACTAGTTCAATTACAAATGACAACATAGGTATATACCAGGGGTTAAGTAGTATGTAAATTATGACAAGAAAGAAAAAAATAACAGAAAAAACATTAATTCAGATAGATATTCATACAGATAGTATTATCAAATGTTGTAAAGGCCAAAAGGCAAAGAGACATTCTGTATCATATTTCAAAGGGAGGATTATCTCACACATACAGGTCAGTCAACTGTGTGATGTCCTCTGGCCTGATTTTCTCTGACAAATGCAGCCGTATGATTCTTTTATCTATAACACACACACACACACACACACACACACACACACACACACACACACACACACACACATTAGAAATACCCGGAGGGCTTAATGCAAAGTTAAAAAGACCAAAGGTCTCCAGACTTGCAGACGGTAGCCGTAACAATAGTCCACACAGACCAAAAAGCATGTATTTAAAGGTGATGTCGAGAGCCTCTGAATGTGCTGCAGCTGCTGTCAAAGATCCAATAAATCACTGCAAGACCTTGACCCAAGAAAAGAATTGTAAATTAGATTACATTCAAATGAAACTTTCTGTTGAAGCTCTGTCGCAACAGCAGGTCCTTTTGGATTGAACTGTGCTTCTTTTTATTCAATTTAAAGTTGTATTTCCATTGGTCACATTACAGCAGTTTTGTAAATGATACGTCTGTCAATAATTGAAGTGATGCAATTTACTTCGCAGTACTATGGAGTAAGGTCTGGCAATGCGAGACTAGATACAATTTAACTGAACGTGTACTTGTAAACTACATGTTTTTTGTTTAGTTTCTTTGCTGTTAAAACGCATGCAGTGAAATTCAGGAGAAGTGTTTTGTGCTCTTTGTAGTGTTTCTGTTGTGGTTGGAAGTTTTTTTTTTTTTTAACCTGTAAAGGCCATTTCCATTTGAATGCTATCCTCCCACCCCCACCTAGACCACTCACCTGAACAAACTCATCCTGATGTTACAGAGGGGCTGCAGGCATCACCACAGGCCCCTTTAGAAAGTGGATAAATGGTAATTTGACCCCAAAACCACATCCTACACCTATAAAAGAGTTTTCTCTGCATGCTGCCTTTAAGCTTGAAGTTGGCCATCGTTTGACACACCCAACTGGAGTGATTTCCTGGATGAATTAGCCACTGTTTCCTACCCAATTATCCACTTCGCCAAATTACCGGTATGTGGGTGTATCTTTTAACAGTAGTGAGCTACACACACGATTGTGTCATTACGTTGTCATGTTTGATAAAACTTCAGTTGTGCAGAGAGCAGAAACAGAAAGAAAACAGATGGATTTACATTCTCAGCTCATTTAATTAGAAAAGAATACACACAATATGATGGTGACATTTCTTATATCTTATAATAACCATGCATGTCTAACGGATACAGACTTCAGCAAATATTAATTTGCTGACGTTGACTTTACTAAAGCCCTGCAGCTACATCTCTGTGTATCCTTTAGTCTGGATGTAACACATCCTGGCTTTGTGGACTCCCTTGGTTTTATTTCTTAAACCTTGAAGATTTGCTGATAGATGGCAGCTGTTATCATCATTTGCTTTTATTTACTATAGTCATGTTTGGCTATGGACTTATGGACAATTTGCATTTGTAATTGTTTATACTAGTCGAGTGCCCGTTGAAAATGTGCCTGTTTGGAACGGGCTGATTGCTTGGCCTGTGGTATTGCTGCTTGTAGAATTCTTCAAAACCAAATTGCACCCCATAATTACTGACAGAAGGACCCCAAACCACTTCATATGCAACTCCCCTGTATACCCTACTGCTGACTTACTGATTTACCCGACAGAGAACGTTGCAGATTCAGAATGTAATCACAAAATATCACAATGAAAAAATAATGTGGCCGGGTTGGTTCAGTGGGTAGAGCAGGCGCACATATAATTAGAGGTTTATGCCTCGACGCAGTGGTCCAGGGTTCAAATGCGACTTGTGACGATTTCCTGCATGTCTTCCCCCTTTCTCACCTAGGTGTCCTGTCGAATAAAAATAAAAATTTCTTAAAAAAAAGAAAATGTGGAGTAATCAGACATTAGCCTCATGGACTCATGGCAGTGTGCTATCCACCTGGCCCGTTATGAGAGCTAATCAGCACATATCTGTGTTCATCAACCACCAGAACCAGACTGTGTGTGTGTGCAGAGAGAGAGACACAGTGTTGTCTCGTGTCGTATGATCGCTAACAAATTTAACATTTCAGCAGAGGTGTTCATTTCCATACAGGTAGTGGCTTGACAGTTAACGGTGAAATAGGGGATTTAATTCGCGGGGTAATTTTGGTGACGGTAATGTTATTAGTGTTGTAAGTTAGCAAATAATTAATTAACCCGGGGTGAGTCTGATGAAAAGTGTTGTGTCTACCCGGTTCAGCTCTGAGATTTTCTCGCATTGCACAGTGCTTTGAAGGAATAATCGGAAGCGCCTTTTTTTCGCCAACCTGCGATGTATTTCACATTTTAGCTGCCAAAGCTCTGCTGCTTTCTTCGACCCTCTCTGTGTCTGGTCCTGCGCTGTGTTCAGTCAGTGTGCAGTGCGAGAGGGGGAGTGGCCGTCGGCTATGGCAAAAGCCAATGTGTGCTTCTTTTACCGATATATATTTAACGATATCTTTTGCATTTCTACTCCAAACGTCGTCAAACTTGGCACTGCATTTACTCGTGCCCGTAGCAAGACACCTGTCAAGGTTGAAATCCATCGGACTAACGGTTGAAGAGATATGCCCATAACACACAGACACGCACACACAGACAGACAGACAGACAGACGTTTCTGCAATTTATAGATAGATATTTACCTTCTATCTATAAGTCTCTTCCAAAAGCTATGTCGCAATGTTACATCACAAAAATACAAAACAATATGAAATAACCACAACAAATTGTGTTCTTCTTTTGTATGAAAAAGGCAAGAATGTTATAAAGTCAACCTTTCTCTCCAACAAACAATTTATGTAAAAACCCCTTTATACACTGACTAGTCCATTTTCCAACAGTTATAAATCAATCATTCAAATAAATGGGGTGATGTTTCAGCCAAAACAAGCTCTGAACTGCAGTAACCTGTGCCCAGTGCTTTAAAAACAGTTTTACAGAGTTGCTTGTTCAGTTGTTAAAAATAGCTCTTGGAATGTTTTCGTAATACTTCTGCAGAAGCAAAGACCTAAAGTGCAATACATGATGGACATATATATATAAGCTATGCACTGTTTGCACCTGATTGTGCTGTTCCTTTCAAGATAAGTCTTTATAGCTGGGTGCTTTTGTCTTGATTTCCCTTGAACTAGATCTGACCTCTGCTTCTCCTCTTCATTATTTCAACTGCAATTTATAGTTTGTAATGGTCAGATTTGTATTGTTGGAAGCTTTGTTTTACATGTCTTTGTAATTATGGCATTTGCATTGTGTGCCCTAAATCAGAAAGATTGTCATTATATGAAAAGAATATTCTTTGTTTAGAAAAAATACATGTCTTCAAAGGAGCTGAATCACTCAAGTTTTTTTTATTTTTTTGCATTTGAAAGTGTTTTACATGCCATAGTCAAACATTATAAACTGAGTTTAGACAAATACTTAAAGCCTTGGGCTACTCCTGCCATTCATTAACCCTTACTATAACAACAGTTTATGACCTACAGTGAGCGTTATGTGTGCCTCATCCACACTGCAGGTTATGTTGCCTTTGGCACAAACAAACACACACACACACACACACGCACACACACACACACACACACACACACACACACACAGAGGTGAACACTGTTCTTTTTCTTCCTCTACTTTTTCCACAAAATAAACCCAAAGGGTCAGCTAATCACGACAACACAATGTGCAAAGAAGACTCTTTTTTTTTTTAAATCTCTGGCCTCCTCCCCACATCTGGTTTCACAAGAGCAAGATAAAGCTGGTTTAAGCTGCCATGTGTTGTCAGCTGAGGGATTTTCCCATCTGAAAAAAAGTTTTGAGGAGAATATTCTGAATGTATCTTTGATAATCCAAAATGACGTGGTGGTGGACTCTAAGCAAAGGTTATGATTGCCCAGCAAATTGTTTTGAAAGCTCTTAAAAGCTTCTCTCACGGTTGTTGAAGAACAGAAAGCGGCTGCTCCTTCTGTAGGCAAATCAAGCTCTTGAAGATTGTTGGGTGAATTTACACCACGTTGGCTGACAGAGATGAGATCTTATGCATCTTATATTGAAAAGTAACCAGCGTCTTTACAATTGAATAAATTATGTGATTACAGCGCTATGGTAAACATGACGTTTCAAGAAAGAAATATATGTGATATATTATAAATATATATAAATACATAAATAAGCTGATAAGATATTAATAATTACAGTAAATCTGTAACTGTTGCAATGTACTAATGCCCACCACATTTTTGTAGCCAAATACTTGCCTTTCTTATATCAAGTCTTTTTGGTTACCTGTCTGTTTTTTGTTGTTGTTGTTGTTGTTTTTTTGGTTTCTGTTTTATTGGTGTTGTTGGATATTCTTTTTAAAACATTCAATACAACTTTAAATTATAAAAAAAACTGTAACTAATAGATTTATTAATGGTCAATAGGCCTAACTCATTTAATGCTTTATAAATCAGTAATAAGGCCTAAATGAAAACAACATTTGGGTCGCCAGGTTGTAACAAAAATGGACTGGTGTTTATGCTCCGCAAGCACAACATTTGGTTTGATCTTTAATTCATCCTGAAGCCGACTGCAATATACAACTTGACTACTATCTTTTTGAAATGTTTGATAATCAAATCAGCTCATAATAATAATGCATTACCAATTATAATTATTACAATACTTATTTTTAAATTAGTCTGTTAGAGTAAAACAATGCTGAATACATTCTTATTCATGTTTTCGCTTATTTCTTTGCTTAAGACTGAGGTTAGGCTTAACGGAAGTGACGACATACAAATTACCCAAAGCAGCGGCTTTACACATTTAGCAGTTTAATCCATTAAACAGCGCACTGTGATTTTGTTACTTGTATGTAACCTATTGTTACTGTGGGGTTTTAAAAATGTAACATTAACTCATCAACTATTACCATAGATATATAGCCTACGTAAATATATCAATTAACTGTATCAAACAAAGCGTTTAAACCATAGAAGAACGGATGATCCTCTGCTAAACCCGCCACAGTCAGGTCAGGCCATTGTCCTATATATAATGGGTCAGGCCAATGTAACAAAGTTCAGGAAAGTAGCAGGAGTTAGAGTTCCGATTTAAAGATTTTGATTTCAAAATAAAACTATTTTCATGTCACACTATAGGGACATCTTTTAGTATGAAGAGAATATACCGAATACGGTATGGTCGCTGCTCTACACTCTAAATACACTCCAAACCCATGTGATGTGTGTCTGGAGTGTAGCCTGCACAGTGTAGCTATGGTCTAGAGCGGATTGTCTGTTGCTGTAGTAGAAGCAGTCTCCAGGCGAAGTGTGACACAGTTTACCTCTAAATTGTTTTTCTTTCTACTAACACGGATTTCAAACGTTTGTACTGATGTAGCGTTAGCAGCCCCAGAACTCATCCGGATTTCAGTCAGTAATCCCATAAATCCAACTGGTAAGTATCGTTAATGGTAGCTTAAATTAAGACAATTTCTAACACATAGCTAGCAAGCGAGCTAGCTGAATGGTAAAACACTGTATCGAGTAATGGTAGTTTTACGCCGGTTAGCTAATTGTTAACGAGCTTGTCCGTTAACGTTAACTTAGCATTGTTACCAAGGTCAAATAGTCAAAAAATAGCTTGCTACATATAACGATAGCTAACACAGTTAATGTTAGCCAAACTGTCTGACATCAAGGCTTTGCACTCATGGCATTGCAGCTAACTACTGTGATTTGTTTAGCACCTAAAAGCCATTAATTAAATATTGTTACATAACGTTAACGTTACAGTTATTATGTCAGAAAGGGGACGCCATTGCTGTCATGACAGTCTTGTCCCGCTCGTTTTTGTAGAAATGCGTTGGGTTGATATAGCTAAGTAACGTTAGGTGGTGTCAGAGAAGAAGTCTCAAATGCTAACTAACGTTACACATCTCATGATATGCATACTGTACTGTGACATGCTTGGCGGCGTCTAGGAGTCTATAGCTAAAACAACGGCAAGACGTGATTTTCAGGTTATTCTCTCCTCCCGAGTACATTAGCTACGTTATTGTCTTAATAACGTTCATTTCCTCCGACCACCCCAGGATGCTGACAGTCATTTGGGTGGGGCTTACGCGGATGACAGTACACGGGAGCAGAGCCCAGGGATAAGCCAAACCGCACAGCATCATTTTTAAAGCAACAAGGTCAGTGGGGCTGGTAAAGCCATGACCAAGCCCGAGTCGAAGAAAAGCGGCGTGGCCGCGATCAACGTTACCGGCAAGTGCGCCACATCCACCGCCGAGCAGGTCAACAACGGTTCAGTCGAGCCGGACTGTCCGGATCAAAGCACACATATCAAAGCTCATGCGAAGCAGACTTCCAAGGAGAGCATGCATCGGAGAAACACGGAGTGTGAAGTATATGACGACGGGACCAACACCTTTTTCTGGTGAGTACTTTTTGGCAATGTCAGCAATACAAATGTCACATTTTGAACGCTGCAGCATCGGATGTAATTTTAGTGTTTTCCTCAGTGACTACAAGAAAATCCTTCAAATTCACATTTCATTCAGAAAAAGGACATAACTACAAGGTTTGTGATAGCTTTCAAGGTGAATTGAAAGGCCCAAAGTGACCTCCATTAATCACAACAAATACTGTGACCTTGTTCCAAATCTTTTAATATACAGTGACTTAAATAGTTAGTCTGAGATCATGCTGAAATGTCTTTTGGTGAAATTATTCAAATGCAAAATGATAGAAAGGAATCATCAAGGTCCACAAGGTGTTAGTTATCAAGGTGTTTTGCCATCCAAGCGCAGAGCTTGTTGTTGACAAGCCAATATCCCAGTCTGCACCTACGGCAGAAAGAGATCCACGACCGATTTGAAGTTGAGACAGATATTCTGTCCATGCGGTAAACTGGAGGAGTGAGTTCTGTATGCGCTCACTGACACAAATGCACACACCCAGACCGAGCGTGATGACATGTGCAGGATGCTTTAATTCATAGCAACCATGGCCCTTCAACCTGTCGCTCCAGGAATATTTAAGCCTGAGTATGTGTCTCATCTCTGCTTTGTGTGTAAAGCAAGGGACAGTAAGAATCTGCTAAGCTATCCAATATTGTTGACAACACAAGAGACTGGTCCTTCCAGAGATAAACCCTAATGAGAATTTCTCATTACTGAAATCCAGGTTTCCTGTTAGTCTAATAATGGAGGCATTAACAGGGACTAAGATGCTAAGATACTTTTGTCTATTAAAGGTATTAAAGTAGGCCAGCATCGTGCAGTATGTAGAGGAGTTTCTAATGTATGGCCACCCCATTTATATCAATAAGGGTAGACTAAATACTAGAATCTCCGCTTAGTTTATGCCGTATAATTCAACACAATACAAACTACAGTTGAATCAACACTTCTATAAACCTGTTAGAACGCATACTGAACATTGTGACTCACGGTTAGACTAGCTGTTTGTTGGTGGTGGCAGCTTCCTCTGGTTGTTAAGGAGAGTAACCATGTGGCATGCAACCTGCCTTATTAGCACAGATTTAAGTTGAGGGATGGTTTTTTATTATTATTATTATAAGGAATAGCTTGGATAGACCCTTATATACAAGTCAGCTAGATTGGGTAAACCCAGCCCGATCTGCCGGCGATTTCATTTTGCCCTGCAGCTCAGGCTGGAAACCTGTATGTTTATTTATCGTGCTTCCATTACAATTTTGCGGGGACCAATAACAAACCGTCTTATCCACCTGGTTTAACACGATGACGATAGAGAAACGACCAAGCAGCTTTTTGTTTACATTCAACATGACGGCCATCGAAGCGCAGCAACCTGTTGATGCCGCTGTCGCTGCTACGTCACCCGGATCGTTGGTCTGATTGGTTGAAGGACTCTCCAATTGCGTACAGAGTCATTTGAACTATGCCCGTTAATCACGCCTCTTGTGAAATAGAAAATACAGAGCAGACTCCCCAGACTAATGTTCAATCTTAAAAGATTGAGCTTGGTCTGGTGATAGCCAGACTAGAAGTCAGTCTGATGAAACAACATTTTGTGCTGGCATACCACTTTTGATGTTTCCTTAAATAGCATTGCTGCCCACGCATTTCAGTTCTAAGAGGCTTCTGAGAAGGCTTTGTGTATACTGACTACTGACAGTGTCTTGAAAAGGTTTTGTTTTCAAATGTATTTTAGGAGAAGAACTCTTCAAGTAGGGTAGTAACACCACTTGAAGGAAAATTGAGCTCATACCAGGATGTCACAAGGCCAGTGACCCTGTGATTTATAACTAACTGAGATCATCAAAACCAGAGGCTGCAAAAACATGAAAGTGACAATCTATCATGTCCTATTAAATAAAAGTCACATTTTTTAGCTTAGTGAAGTCACAAACTGTATTTGTCCAGCATTTTTCAACCCTGCCGGACAACATTAGGCTATTTCTGCATGCTCTGTCTTAAACCCGTAGCTTATTTTATCTTGATGTTCAACCTCAATCTTGGTGGTACATTTTGCTCTAATCTTAGCCTGCCTCTCAGTTGCACCAGGCTGATATTTCTGCTGTGTCTTTTCACTCTCGGTGGTGTTGTGTGGTTGTTAGGCAAGAGAGGAGCCAGGCCCTCCCCTGTATCTCCTGTCAATCCCTTGGATAAGGAGATGGAACAGGGAGAAAATGCTAATGGCACCTGGCATGCCGTCTCCATGACAGACTCTGAGCCAAAGGGCTGGCAGAGGTGGTGGCATTCTATAGGTTGACAGGTGACAGCATTGATCTCAATACAAAATAAGCAGGTTTAAAAAGAAAAACATTGTTATATTGCAATTGTTATAAGTTGCTACCCTTAAATAATAAGACTAGTGTTGTGTTATCTTTTTATTACCAAGTCCCCTGAAGTGACCATTGCTCGTTTAGCTACAGTCTGATACAGCTAATGCTTCTGTGCCATTGACCTTTATTGCTGTCCCAAACATATTAAAAACACATAAAATAGCCATACTGTTGAACTAGGTTACAATGTACTTACTGCAGTGTCAATCTCTGGAGAGCTGTGTCAGTCAAATGTCACTGAGCATGCTCGGGGACATGGTTTCATGTTTATGCATTGCTAGTGTGATGAGTTGATAGGAATAAACTACACTTGCTGTGTTTATCGTAAAAAGCTGTATTCATAGTTTTTTTTGGCCACTGGGGGGAAAACAACATCCAAACAAGCTGCGAAATATACTGCCAACACATACGATCATGTTTAAAAGTTGTTCAGGCTTACTCGTTAGCAAACAAATGTTGTCTGACTGTTCATGGTCAGCTGCTGAGCCTCCAAATGTTGCTGTGTTTCTGGCCACCTGACGAATGCAAGTCCAATATGCACAATCCTTTTTAGCTCTGTTTTGGTGTCTTAACCAGAGCCTGACCAAGATCGCAGCAACACTGATATTGTCGTCTGATTTTAGCTTATCACAGGTATATCTGTAAATGTTAGTTGAAAAGTAACAAGAATTTGCAGGACAGAGAGATATGTTTCAGGTAATTTAGAAGCCATTGTTCATTGCAGTTTGTCCACAAGAGAGCACAAACAAATTGCAACTGTAAAATGTCTAGCTCATAGCATGTATTGGTCACACCACCATTCCACAGTGGAATTCACTTCTACACTGCTGTCGTCGTAAATAAATGCCATATAATAATAACAGCTGTACAGGTGCATTACTTATGATTACATTACTAATAATCAAAAACTTGCAAGTCAACAGCTTTGACGGCAGCTGCAGTTAGCGGTTAGCCTTACTTTAGCAACATTTAGTGCGAGGACAGGCAATCAGGGCGCAGAGTGGGAATGACAGAGCCACTCTTTAACTTTGTCTGTTGTTTGGTGCTGTATAATCAAACAAAACACTGAAGTGCATCTGCAACATGTTGCTAAAATTCAAGCAAAATTGCTTTATATTTGTCTTTACCTGATGCGGAACTGCTCGCAATATTCATAAGTGCATGTTGTCGTATCATTAGGGTTGATTGACACTGCTGGCTGCTGATTAGTTACTTGCAGGTCACTCGCTCACAATGCTGTTTGGTGTCAGTGTTTTAACTGAGCAACACCATGGAGCCTTTTCAACAACTAGGCTACACTCAGCAACAACACATAATAGGCAATAGGTCAAGCGTTAAAAAGTGCTTCGATCGGCCATGATCCCTACCCCTGGGATTGCTGTGGCCACAGCCCAGATAACAATAAATATTGTTGTCAGATTTCAGTGGCCGTCTGATCAATCTGATCATCCCGAGTATATTAAACCTTAAACTGACTCTGCCATTGCTCCCACCATACACTATTTCTATAAATTATCTTGCCTTTATGTCCTTGTCAGCTTTCCAAATATCATTAAAAAAAAAGTTATTATTTTCCCTCTTTCTAATTGAGAATTCTTGGGGTTATCCTTTGCATGCTGCATTTCCTGTGACTTCTATCAGTAAGTGGACAAATAAAACTTTGCCCCTTGAGTTGAGATAAACCCCATGGATAGCATGGATGTATCTGAACCACTATGGTGTGTAACTGTTGTACGACAAAGGCCAAGGTTTGTTCCCTGCTGTCTGATGATAAGGGAGATATGAGCCTATGGCCAACATCATGGCCTTCAAACTCAAGTTCAAAGTGTCTACCAAAAGTGTACTTATTATAAATTTAACAGGCCAGATACTCCCTGCTGAGGTTATCACTGTCCCCAAAAGCTATTTTTGACTTCTATTCGTCCATTTAAAGGAACACGCCGACTTATTGGGACTTTAGCTTATTCACCGTATCCCCCAGAGTTAGATAAGTCCATACATACCCTTCTCATCTCTGTGCGTGTTGTAACTCTGTCCAGCGACTCCACCGGTAGCTTAGCCTAGCACAGATCCTGGAGGTAACAGGTTCCAACTAGCCTACTGCTCAGAATAAGTGACAAAATAACTCTAACATGTTCCCATTTACATATTGTGATTTGTATAGTCACAACGTGTACAAATAACAAGGTCACATGAGACACAGCCATATTCTAACCGTATATAAACTGGGAACTATATTCTCAGAAAGGCGAAAGCATTGCTACTTGGGCGGAGTGATATGCTTGCAGCACCTGAGAAGCCCCGAGCACAGAGTAGCAATGCTTCGCCTTTCTGAGACTATAGTTCCCAGTTTACGGTTAGAAGATGGCTGTGTCTCATGTGACCTTGTTATTTGTACACGCTGTTACTATACAAGTAAACCGGAACATGTTGGCGTTATTTTGTCACTTATTTGGAGCAGTAGGCTAGTTGGAACCAAGGGGGTAAGCTTCTCCTCGGACCGCGTAGCTCGTATGGCACCATTTCGATGCTACCAAGCCATCACCTCCCGTTAGCATTCCATTGACTGCCATTCATTTTGGCGCCACTTTGACAGTGAATAACTTTACATCTGAAGCGTTTAAAGACTCTATTTGTCCATTGTTTATTTCTAAAGAAACACGACAATCCTCCATTACCTTGTACCTCACGTTATGGCTCCGTAGCAGATGTTTTTATAAAAATAGGCTAACGATTGTGTCATAACCACAAGACTTACTGTCGCATAGTAGAGGAATTACTGTATAGTACAGGAGAAGCTTGCAGGCAGTTTCGACTCACATTAGCTGTTTAAGTTTAATTACTAATGTTAACTAGCATTTTAGTTAGCAATAATTAGCCTGTGTCCATGTTATCTCCTTACATATACCTACGCTCTCCGTCTCTGCAAGATTCGGAATGATTGAGATTTCTCTTGGCACAGCTACCAGAAGACTTACAATTTTCAGACAGGTTGCTCACGGTACATTTACATCGTCTCTCTCAGTTGGAGGCTGCGCAGTAACGCTCAGCCATCACCGGAAAAGTTCTTCTAATGGCCTTCACTGGTCTCCGTCCAGAGCAACGGGATCTGTTGATATATATGCTGATATATGTCAATGGTTGGAACCTGTTACCTCCAGGATCTGTGCTAGGCTAAGCTACCGGTGGGGCCGTCGGACAGAGTTACAACACGCACGGAGATGAGAAGGGTATGTATGGACTTCTCTAACTCTGGGGGTTACGGTGAATAAGCTAAAGTCCCAATAAGTCGGCGTGTTCCTGTTTCAACTCATCTGTTTTATCTCATCTCCATTCCCTTCTTTATATTTACTTTGGATTATTAGAGCCAAAGCTTTTTCTGTCACATGCACAGGATGTCTAAAAGCTTTATTAAGACACTTTGTTTAGCAATCACCGATGTTTTTTCAGCTCACATTAGTGCATTAAACATTCTCCTTTGGTGACCTCGGATATTCTTTTCTCTCCTCCGGTGGCTTTTATTGAATTTTCCTCTTTACAGATGTTATTAATATCCCTCTCTCTGTCCCTACTCTCCCTCTTTCTCTGCAGGCGAGCCCATACTGTGACCGTGCTGTTCATTCTGACCTGTGCTCTGGTCTACGTCACGCTGTTGGAAGAAACCCCCCAGGACACAGCCTACAACACTAAGAGGTCAGTAGGCTGTACTCCTCACTTCCTCAGTGAGCTTAAAGCCAAAACCCTGCAGGAACCAGCAGGCTGAGAAAATCCACTTAATCCACTGAGGCTTGTTGATTGGACTGAAGTTTGAAATAATAATTTTGGCAGCAGTTTATCGTGAGGGAAAACATGTTTTATTAGTAATCAGCATCACTGAAATATTTAAGGTTTATTCTAATTTTGGTCCTTAATGTTGAGCCATCCTGGATTCAGATTTAGATTCGTATTACTGCCCCTTATAACCAGACATTGACCACCACTTGGTCTTTGTGTAGTGTTCAGTACTGAGGAGCCAGCAGGTTACAAATGAGGTGCCTCTTTGTGTGTGAAATTTAAGAAAAAAGCCAATAGTGTGTCTGTTTGTGTCTGTTTGTGTCTGTGTGTGTCAATCCTTTGTGGGTCATGTCACATTCATTCAACGGCCGATGAATAGGTCACATAACAAAACCAGCCAGTGAGCACCACCATTTTGATCTCACCTTAAACACCATTTGGCATGAAGACAAACTGCCACAGCAACATGGATGAGATGCAGAATTCATCAATTCAAATTGAATCACTTCCTTCTTCAGCAGCTTTCACCTTGAACCCAGCTGACCCTCTGTTGACGTCACTGCTTTTCACAGAAAAATCAAACCCTTATGACCATGAAAAGGAATAGCATGAATGTCCGGTAACCATTTGATTAGATTAAGATTTAGTGAGTGGCTTTTATGCCTCACTCTTTCAACACAGAGACAATATGCAACACAGTACATTACATTTACTGAATCATAGAGACTTGGATAAAAGCAAAATGACTGAGGTGTGATCCGGTTTCCCTTATTAGTGCCCAGTCATACCAAAAAGTGGCATACTGAAGTTGGTGGTACTGAAAGCTGACCAGACTAC
This sequence comes from Sander vitreus, assembly GCF_031162955.1. NCBI lineage: Eukaryota > Metazoa > Chordata > Actinopteri > Perciformes > Percidae > Sander > Sander vitreus. The sequence goes on along the minus strand of NC_135862.1, from coordinate 21,388,145 downwards.
GTTTCCCTGAAAACTGCAAATGAATAACCACCTTATGTGTTTTTCATAGGCTTGACAAAAGTCCACAAACTTGTGGGTCATGCAATTGCTTCTGTTGGTTATGGCTGGTTTTGTTTGTGGCAAAATGTTTATTGGAGAGGAAAGCTCTACTGGCGTTGCTTTTGAATTTTATAGAATTAGATGGTTTTCATTTTTATTTTGAACCTACTGGTTCCCTCAACCTGGTGCAATAGTTTATCAAAGTACAGTTTGTGTGTCAAAGTTCACCAAAGTTGAACTCTAATGCGAAGAAATTTACGCGAGCAAATCCACTGATTACAGTATTAAATTGAAATGAATCGATTTTGATCAGAAATGTGCCCAAATGTCATAGTGTTCTAACATCACTCTATGGTTAAGCACCATAACATTACATCAGTTTGTTCTAAGTTAGTTTTGACATGTTATGCTGGGCACCTAATACCACAACTGAAGTGGTCCCGTTTTTTTTTTAACTGACCTAGATTTGCTTACATGGGCTGACTTGTCTTCCTCATGTTGGTCAGGAGTTGACGTCTGATTCACGCTAGTCTGATGACCGTCTAAGCTTCTCTCTGTCCTATCAACTCACAACTTGGCTCTGATAAGAGTTTGGAGGCTTGCTTGATACAGAAAAAGGCAGCTTTGTTTATTGGGTCATGTGAACTAAATGTCTGGAAAAAAGGTTCCTTATGATAATGAACCGCAATTTTTAAAGATTAATTTGCTGGTGTGGCTGTGTGTGGGAGTATAAATGGAAAGTTCATGGCAGGCCAAGCACAAGCAATCTGCATAAATGATGTGATTGTAGGTTGTGTTGGTGTGTATGTTGGTGTCTGTAAGGGATTGTGGGATAGTTCTTAACAGGATTTGCTGCAGTCAGCCCAGTCTAACCCATAGGGATAAGGCTGTGTTCACACTCACTGCGTCGGTCATCAGACATTCCCGCAAAAATGCAGGTCTTCCCATTTATTTTGAATGAGGGTAGTGTGTTTAGGCTGCGAAAGTAGGGGACGCAGGGGGGAGATGTAAAAAAACCCGCAGCAGCCTATGGCGAAAAGTTGAGACAGATTCAACTTTTGGAGACACACAACCCAACGTCACCCTGCGGTGACCAATCATGTAACCGGCGATTAGACTTGGCAGTCAGTTTTGAGGCGGTGTGAGAGTCTCATAAAGTAAACAGTAAACACCATCTATCACTGCCACAAAAAGTAAAAAAAAAACTATGAGGGTAAAAACCGAAACACAAGCACTTAACTGCCCAGGAGTTTGTGTAATAGAGGAGACACACCAAGCCGATACTCGGCCGTCGGACCGTCTGGCGAGGTCGGTGACTCGAGTCTGTTTGGTGTGTCCCGTGCCGTCGTCCGTCGGAGGAGCCGTTGGCCTTCATTTGGGCCGACCCGACATGTTTAGTCGGAGACAAGGCAGTCGGGACTCACTCGGAAATGGCGAGCGGATGAGCTGCTCAAAATCTGACAAATCTTTTAAACTGACCTTTGTCAATCTGAAATGAAGACAGATTCAGAAACTGCATGGCCTATTTCTCGCTTAAATGTTTTCAGAAACACGTTTTGGTGAACTATTTTTTGGTTTAACTATTTTAGTACAATATGAGATCGTATTCTGAACAAGCCTCCATGACAGTCTGGCTGTGAATTACCGGAGAAAAAATAACCACGTGACGCGTTCGTCCAATCAGCTGCCGGTTTTCATTTTCTGGGAAACAATCGGACTGTTAATGGAAACAATACAGAGCAGCGCCGCCTGCTGCTATGGAGACGTATTACGTTTCGCACATGCGCAGAGCATACGCTCAAGTCGGCGTCTCTTCGGTGTGTTCTGAGGCACTTTTTGGAACTCCGGGATCCGACTGACTTTTCTGCCGACGGTCGGCCGTCTTTTTTGTGTGTCGGCACCTTAACAGATGACCGTTTCCTTCAACAACAAAGCACAGTCCCTCCCATCTCTTTTTTTGCCTTTATGTGCGGTCGGAAATCTATAAACAATCTGACGGAAAACAATAATTGTGAAATATAAAGTCTACTTGTGCAACATAGGGGGGTTAAATAACACAACAGGAAATCACACTAATGGGCCGTTTAAGTGACACTCTGCCGCACAGCTTTTTCTAGTCTGAACGGTCCCTAAGACCCTAGAGCTTCTTCTCAGCTTAGGAGTACACACACACACACACACACACACACACACACACACACAGCAAAACAACAGGTTTTCAGATCTTAACACCGCAGTAGTTAAAGGCAACACAACCTGACAGCAGCAAGTTCAGATTGGCCTCATCTCTTAGCAAACACAGACAGAATTGGGTTAGGGGAGTAATTGTCAATAGTCAGCTGCTAAAACAGGTCACCAAATAAAATTCTGCCCCATTACTTTCCCCGTCCTGCTCTTTGTACCTATGTTAAGACCGCCACTGACACAGAAAAAATGGCATATTATTTGTATAATTATATACACGGCTCTGGGTTGCAGGGGGAAGTTGACAAGCCGCCATTGGCACCTCTCTTGTAAACCTGCATATATTTCACTTTAAGTGCTTTTGCCAAGAAATCTGTCCATTAGATCCTGTAGAACAGGTTGTACTGTATGTTGAAAATATAGCCATTGAATTCCCTTAAATTAATGTTATAATCTACAAAACATAAACTCAAACACAGACTACTTCATCTGTCATGTCACTATGATTAGATCAAACATCTCTGCCTTCACTGTCAGTGTAAATATGTTGAGTTCCACTTTGCCACTGCAGTAATGGTGGCTGCTCTTGAGAGCGCAACACTTAAATCACCTGCCAGATTCGTCTATGTTAATATTAGTATAGTAAAACACAACCACAAATTGCATTTTTCTGCGTTTCTAATTGTGGTCCTGTAGGGGGATTGTGGCAAGCATTCTGGTGTTCCTCTGTTTTGGAGTGACACAAGCCAAAGATGGGCCCTTCACCAGACCACATCCAGGTAAGAATGGAACAGTCCAAACCTGATTTTCCCAGTTTTATGTGAACATTTAAAAAATGTAATCTTCATTCCATGTATCTCAGTCAAAGCAATGATGTCTTTTTCAGCACACTTCTTGAGCAATGCAGGTTCAATTTTTAAAGAATTTGAGTAGGTTGAGCTTTTGCAGAGCTGTTTTATTCTACTTTGAACAATATCCAGAATAGGTCAAATTAGTTTTCCTTGATTATTATTCCATTATTATTACTGGTATCTTCAGAACAAACAAGAAACACAAACACAAACAATCATCCCACAACATCCACCCTTCCCTCCCAGGAGACTGGCGAGCGCAGACAGACAAAAAAAGTACCACCATGTAAATATAAATATACAGAGGCATAAAATGCTGTGCTTATATCAATAATGTACTATGGATACAAAATTAAATGAAAATAAAGGCAGTGTTAGATATTCGTATTAGAATAGGCACAGATAGGCATCAAGTGACATTGTGTAAAGTATAGACATTGTTATAATAGTCCAGGAATGGTTGCCACACTTTATGGAATTGATTAACCGATCCCTTCGAGGTATATGTTTTCCTTGATAAGTAAAAAGGTTAAAATGAATAGATAAAAATGATAGTTGGCATTACATGGCATTATACCAAGGCCACAGTGAATTCTTGAGAGGCATACAACTATGAGGCAGTAATTATAGTAGAAAAATCAGCTGCACCCTATAAAGGAATACTTATATTTATACGGTGCAGTTCATTAAAGTAGTTTACTATTTAAGTTTTTAACCAGGTCAGTCATGCAAAAGACGCATCTCATCTATTACACAACATGTTTCCTACCAACTCCAGAAGGAACATGGTGTGGAGGTCAGATGGAGACCCACACAAGAATTTGGGCTGCTGCTGTTGCATTACTTGTGCCTTCTTGCCCTTTACTTTTGTGGATTGAAAGACAAGGTTTATTTTCTTGTTTCTGTGTTTGTTTATTAACTGACTGCGTCATATTACCTGACCTGTTGAGCCAGCCAAGTAGGTTCATTTGTTGTGTTGCAGTTCTGTTGACAGGTTTATAGCCTGGGAAAAGACCCGGAGGGACTTTTAGATTCACAACCAGGTCTGGCTGGGAGTGTCACAGCCAACTGAGTTTATACACATAGATTTACAAGAAATTACTATAGCAGTGACCGTTGAACTTAATCTATTTGTGGGTTGTTTATCACAAGTTACTTCTATGATAGCTTCAAGCTCTTACCACAGCCACAAGTAGTCCTTCCACGTGCCTATTTAAAAAATCTACTGATGAAGCTGAACTTGAAAGGAAGCCAGACTATCTGTTGCAATCCCTGTGACTGTTAGGTTTGGGTACCGAGCTCTGTACTTTTTTGGGTGCCGACCAAATTACGTTGGTACTACCGAAGGCCGATTCACGTTAAATCAAACGGTGCCAAGTTTTGGTTCCTGAGAGCGAGCTTCTCTGTCCTCTCACACGCAGAGGTGCAGACAGAGCAAACTACTTCGTGTCTGCAGTTTTGTTTAAGTCACAGAGTGCCGATAAAGCGGTTGCAAGTGTGGTTCCACTTTTCAAAACTTCACGGTACCGATAAAAACCCTAGTGACTGTAGTACTAAATTGTTACTGAATTTGACTGTACTCTTGGTGATAGAAAACACGCACTATAATTAATGTATCGAGTACTAACTAATAATGACATGATTCAGGGAAATTCTACAATATTAAATAGGATTGTCACCAAGGTCGTTGTGACTGAGACAGACATAATGGTACTCAACACAAAGTAAACCATCATTCATCATCTATTCAGCCTATATAACGTATGTAATCTTTCCCCTTTAAACAACAGATACCCTAAAACTGAAGTCATATGAATTCCCAGATGTCGTCCAACAAGTTTTATTTTTTTTCTTAGAAGTGACACATTGATGTCCAGTGTAACTTGTTGTTACAACTCTCGCTCTCTCTCTCTGTGTATAGCTTACTGGAGGTTCTGGCTTTGTGTCACTGTCGTCTACGAGCTGTTCCTCATCTTCATCCTGTTCCAGGTTGGTGTGCTGCTAGTCTCGCATTGCCAGACCTTACTCCACAGCGCTGTGGAGTAAGGTCTGGCTACACCACACATACATTCTAGGATAGGAGAAAAAAAAGAAGCTCTGAGTTGATTGCATTTCTTTAAACCAATCTCCAGATGCAGCAACGGTGGCTTTGCAAAATAGTCTTGGAAAGGAACTTGTTTTGGTGGAACATTTGCACCCCCCACAAAAGAAATCACCACATACAATATAAAATGAAGTTAACTGTTCACACAATACAGTAACGTGAGCTATTTAAATTAGCTGGATACATGGTTAAACGTAATTTGCTCTTACCAGTATAACATCTTGTGTATTTTGTCCATAGCACATACCTGCAAACTAATCGCTTTTCGATGAACTGTTGCGTTCACTTGAAACTCGCCTCGCCAGCCTTGTGCTGCATTCAAAGTTATTGTAAAATACCCTTTTCCCATCCAGTGGTTGTTTTTATCGGTTAACAGGAATTTACTGGTGAAATTAGTTATTGTTATAAGTTATTGTTATTACATTTTTAATAAATCATTTAATTTTGACCCTGTGGCCTTAGCAATAAACAAGCCATTCTTCAATGTCGCCGACTGTTGTTTTGTGCTCCTTTTTTAATATATATATATATATATATATATCAGATAGTTAATGCCGTAAACGTATTCTTTGTAAATCTTTACAATCATTCCCCCGAAAGAACCAAGCAGGCCTGTCTCATTGCCCAATCCAAATGTTCTTCTTTGCTAGCTTGAAGTCTGTAGTTGTTTTTTCAAAACGAACAGAGTTTGAGAAAGGCACCACATAGAGAGCAGAAGCGGAGGGACATCCAGCACGATGCCGGTCATTTATCCTGGAAATGTACTTCCGTTGATCCAGACTAGTGTGCTGCTAATAATATTGATGCCTTGATGTGCTGAAACACTCACATTAAAACATTCATTGCTGTAGGGAAAACCGTATAGCAATCAGATGCACACAAAGTATGTCACTTACAGCACATGCTTGTCTTCCTCTGGTGTTGTTCTGAACCCTTTTGGTAATGCGCAGTCTCCGCCCCCAGAACAAGGCAGCAGAACTCCTGTGACAAAACAGTCAATTTTGACCTTTTGGTTTAAATCAAGGATTTTTGTCCACAAACCAAAGCAAAGTAGCTACATCCTGAAAAAGCATGTAGAAGAGTGCATACAGGCCTCCAAAAACCAGAACTTAACACCGGCCAAAATATAGGATTTTGTTCAGAGGTCTGCTCCAATCTCTGCTACTTTCTCTGTTTGATCCTCCCACATCTGGAACCATGGAAGCCTTTCTGCATTCTTCCTGTTTAATTAAAATGTCACTGAGCCAGACCCTTAAAAAATAGAAATACTTTACAGCTGGCAAACTGTATCTTGTTAAAGACGAAAGTTGGCGAAGCAGGGGGGATCCGGGAAAAAAATGCAGCGGCCTGTGGCTAAAAGTTGAGATAGATTCTTTAGGAGACACACAACCTGACACTGTTAAAAGAAAGTTTAAACACTTAAGCCATTTACTTTCTTTACTCATGCAAGGAAAATTTAAATTAGAGCTTGGTAAAATCCCCCCTTTTAAAAACTGTAATGTGCCACAAAGATGTAAAATTCACAGAAGCAAATAAAAAAAGAAACTTTCAAAAGAACATGACGTGAGTTCCCAGTTTCACAAGTTCAATATGAAAAAAAGATTTTGTGCAAATACTGTATATGATATGCAATGAAAACTTATTTATTATTATAAAATTATTTTTGCTTTTTTTGGTGGAAATTGTTATCATGGTTGTTTTGAGCTATTGACAATATGATTTATGTATAATTACACCAGTTTATTTATTTCCATATTCCGAATATGTCCATTTTCTAAAATCGGTGGTGGAAAGTCGCATTGCAACATACACCATTCAGTCTTGATATGGCTCTGTGTCTCCATAAAAGCTCCTTTTCAGGGAGAATAAGCACTGATATTTTTAAATACTTTTTCTCACCCTGTTATCCAGACAGTGCATGATGGACGACAGTTCATGAAGTACATTGACCCCAAGCTTGGGGTACCGCTCCCTGAGCGGGACTATGGAGGAAACTGCCTCATTTATGACCCAGGCAACACCACCGACCCCTTCCACAACATCTGGGTAAGACTATTTTATTTGATTCCACCCATGCACCTTTTTTTAAAGTTATGAACGGTCATATGACTCATTTAATAGTGAATATGTTTCATTGGGGGCAAAAGCTATGTTATTCAGTTAGAAACATATTTTGAATATGCAGTACCATTCATTCTCATATTGAAAGCTGAAAACTCCCGGGCAAGTAACAATTAAATAAATATATAAAATTTATTATTATTATTATTATTATTATTATTATTATTATTATTAAGGAAATGACCCAGATCTCAAATAGTGTGGCAGCCTAAAGGAGTCTGTTTCTTTCCCTCATCCATTCACACACTCATTTTCCGTTTGACACTAGTTCTCCCTCCCTGCCCCTTTCTCCTTTGCTTTTTCTCACTCTTTCTCTCTCATACACACACACACACACAAACTCATAGTTAGTGTGGCTGTGTGCTGACTGGCTCCAGAGGCTTGTGTCTGGTGCAGGTTATAGCCCGTCAGTAGAACCAGGCCATCTTCCCTACAGGGGAGGCAGTCTGCTGCTGCTGCTGCCACGATGACCCAGACCCCATCTCTACTGTTGGCCTGATTTCAGTCTATGAGAGTGGGTCAAACTCACCACATCCTCCACTAAATTACAGCCAACTTATGTGAATAACCTTTTTAAAATGTCAAATTATGACCACATATTTAGAAAAAATTAAATAGATTTGGAATTGTAGACTATTTTGGATTTGTAGCTAAAAGAAACAACTAAAATGTGCTAAATAATTAGGCAGAAAGAAATGAATACAAATGCTATGTGGTTGAACTATGCTGTTTAAAAAGAAAACACGGTGGGAAACTGGTTTGGGATGTATTTTATTTCTGTGCTTTATGATGCCCAGCCAAGTTTTGTCCTGTTCAATGACCCAGTACTCCCTGTGCTCATTTCTGGTTGGTACCAATATGAATAGATGTGGTACTTAATGAGAATATATACTACAGATAATTGTAGTTAAGAGTAGGACTGCAACTAAGTATTATATTCATTCATGATTAATCTGTTGATTATTTTATCAATTAATCGTTTGGTCTATAAAATGTCAGAAAATAGTGAAACTGTTATATTGTGTGTTAGGACTGACTTGAATCTGAATCTTGTTAAATGTACATGTTTGTCTGTCTTTTTAGGACAAGATGGATGGCTTTGTTCCAGCTCACTTCCTGGGATGGTATATCAAGGTATGTATGGAAGTAGACTTAAAGCTATAGTGCGCAGTTTCTGTCGCCGCCCCCCCCATGAGGAATTCTAAGTAATGACAACAAAACTGTCGGCGTGTCCACATGATACAAGCCTTACGTGATCGCGCACGATCTTGAATGTAACGGACATTTATTAATATCAAAATGTTACGCACTAAAGCTTTAACACGACTGCTTTAACTACACACCTGTGTGCATTAATTGACTACAACTATAATGTTATTGTCCAATAATGGTTTAAAGAAAATTAAATTCATCTCCTCCTACTCATCCTCCCCTTTTGCTCTCTTTTTTTCCCTCAGACTCTGATGATTCGGGATTGGTGGATGTGTATGATCATCAGTGTCATGTTTGAGTTCCTGGAATACAGCCTGGAGCACCAGTTACCTAACTTCTCAGAGTGCTGGTGGGACCATGTATGTACACATATTACTGCTCCTCACCTTTGCTTACCTAAGAATCAACAGGTGTGCCCTCAGAATGGTGTTAAATATGGATATGCTGCAGTGAACAAAGACCAGTATAGTCAGTGTGTAACTCCAGGTGTTCAGGTGTGTTCAAATGTGTCGACATCAGATGGAAATTCTTGTGAGTCACCGTGAGAACAGTCATGGCTTGCAGTTTTGAACAGAGTTATACAAAATAATTGTAAAAGTAAAAAAAAAACATAGTTGCATGATATTGTTGGCCAGTTGCAGACATCAGAGGATTGGGGTGAAGGTAGTCTCGCATTGCCAGACCATCCTCCACAGCGCTGCGGAGGAGGGTCTGGCGAGTCCACACAGCATTCCTGGATGGGAGAAAAACGTGCTCTGGTTTATTAGCATTTCTTTAAACCAATCACAATTGTCTAAGCACCGGACGGAGCAACGTTGCCTCTGCAAAATAGCCTCGGGGAAGGAACATGTTTTGGTGGAACGTGTACGTTTAAAAGTTGTTTTAGTCGTGCAACAGAAAAAGATTGGACAGATAGTCTAGCTAGCTGTCTCCATTTACACTGCAGAGATCTGAGGAGCAGACCTTCCTCCTCTGTTTTTTCACCAGCTATTCAGCAGGACAGATTGGTAAACTCCTCACCATGGGCTGAATTTTTAAGTTTTCAAAGGTCACTGTACTTCTGAGCTGTTGCTCTGCAGTACAGTGACTGGTAAAAGTATAATGTTGAGCAGTGTCCTACATAAAGAGTTGAGGAAGCATTGTGATTTTTTTGGTATCCTGGTATCTGATGCCTGCTCATTTCATTCATTACGCCTATCGCTCCTTTTTCATGGAGCATAGGCTGTGACCACAGCTTGCCAGAGTCTTCTGTCCTGAGCTGTTCTTTCCAGCCGTTTCCATGTCACCTGGCTCTGCTTGATGTCTGTCTCGAGGTCCCTTCATCAGGTGTTCCTGGGCCATCCTCTCTTTCTTGTGCCTTGAGGGTTCCATCTGAGGGCCTGCTGGTGGTGCTTGGATTTGTTTCTGGAATGTGTGGCCAAGCCATCCCCATCTTCTTCTCTTGATCTCTTCTCTCACTGATTGTTGGCCCATTCTCTGCCAGAGATTGTTGCTGATGGTATCTGGCCAGTGGATCCTCAAGATCCGCCTCAGGCAGCTGTTGATGAATGTTTGTACCTTGGTCATTGTGTTCCTTGTTGTCCTCAACATCTCTGATCGATAAAGTAGTATAGGCTTAATGTTAGAGCTAAAAGGTCTGAGCTTTGCCCGCTCTCTGATTTCTTTGGAGCTCCAAATGTTCTTCAGCTGGATGAATGCAGCCCTTGCCTTGCCGATTCTGGCTCTGACTTCTGCATCCGTGCCACCCTGTTGGCAGTGACACTGCCTAAGTAAGTGAAGGTTTCTGGTCTTTATTATTATTATTATTATTATTATTATTATTAACCAGGGAGAAGAGGAAAGGGGACCGTATACAGCCTTGTGTAACACCAGTCTTCATTTGGAAACTCTGAGTGTGCTGTCCTCCACGGATATTACCATGGATTACTCTGCAGGTCATCCTTTTGTAGGGGTTCATGATCATGTTGACCACATTTTCTGGGATACCATTGTGTGTTCCTGGTGGTGTCATACAGTTCTTTCATGTTTTCCTTTTACTGCTGCCTTTTGCTTCTTTAGCCAGGCTGTCAGTGTAGTTTCTTTATCTTTCTGTTGATTCCTGTGTATTCTTGTTGATCTTTTGCCTTGGTTGCCTTTGTATGACTGTTAATCACTGTCTTCTTCTGTCTCCTCCTCTTCTATCTTGCATAGTGTTTCTGCTGATATCCACTCTTTCTGCTGGCGCTTCTTTAGTCCTATTACTTTCTTTCATGTTGTTGTGATGGTCTTGTCCCATTTGTCTTGCATATCTTCTTTGCTGCTCAGTTCTTGTAGTACATGGAATCTGTTCTTCAAATTCAGCGTGTACTCCTCCCTTTTTTGTGTCTTTCAAAAGGCAGATGTTAAACTTCTGTCTCTTTGTTGTTGTTTCCATCCAGGGCTTCTTTAGTTTAGCTTCAGTGTGGCAACTAGCAGGTGGTGATCAGATGCTGTGTCTGCGCCTCTCCTCACTCGTAGGTCCTGCAGTGATGATCTCCTTAATTTCCTGGTAATAAAGAAGTGTCCATTTGGTTCTCGGTCACACCATCTGGTGATATCCAGGACTCCTTTTGGATCCTCTTGTGTGGAAAGACACTTCCTCCGATGACTAGATTGTTCAGGGCGCAGGTGTCCGTGAATCGCTCTCTATTCTTACTTATCTCTCATAAACGCTGCTTGCCCGTCATGTCTTCGTAGCCTATGTTGTCTCTTCCTATCTTTGCATTGAAATCTCCCATAAGGAGGCTGATGTCTTTTCTTTTTACATGTTTCAGGATGTTCTGCAGGCTGCTATAAAAGTCATCCTTATTTTCATCGTCGCTGTCATTTGTTGGTGCTTAGCACTGTGCCACATGAACTTTTTTGAATGCCTGCTTGTTCATTATTCAAGCTGCTGTTGAGATTTATGGTACCAATTAAGTGGTCATTTGTTTGTATGATAAGAATCTTTTGAATCATATGAACACCATGTAAACGCAATAGAGCAACGTGATAGAATGTGAACAGACAACTAGTGGGGATATTATGTAAGGATACATTGTTGACTGTAAAAACATATGAGGTAGACTGCGTCAACATAAAGTAAGGGCAGTTTCTGAAGTTATTACACACTAATAACTGACATTACCTACTATACATAATAGCATGTAAATATATATAATTTTAACAGACAGAGAAACAATTCTGGTGATGTACATTAAAAACAAGGCCTGGCACACCCACATTGATGTTTTCATTTCATTCTGTCTGACAAACATTTTGTCAGGTTTAAGGTATGAGGAGCTGTGCCGGGATATTTTTCTCACCAATGTCACCAAACACCACAGTCTTAAAAGAATACTGAAGTGTGAGTTTTCCCTCCTAATTTACAACAAAACTAATAGGAGAGTAAGGGAGATCTGTACACACCCACACGTCCTAACAAAAGGTCTAATCTAACACATTTGTGTAGGATCCCAGTTGTGTAGGCATTACTAGACCTTTATTACCCTTTTATAAAATTGTTATGTTTATCTAGTGGATCATGGATGTGTTGGTGTGTAACGGTCTGGGGATCTACTGTGGCATGAAGACCCTGGGCTGGTTGTCAATGAAGCCCTACCAGTGGCAGGGCCTGTGGAACATTCCTACATACAAGTACGACCTAACACTCGCTGCACTACACACAACAACTGCTCTTCTCAAGCAAGATTTTGGTTAATTAAAAAATGTGATTAACCCACTATTAGAACTCTACTCTTATAACTGAAACCACAACAATTAAATGATGCTCCTTTTTTTTTTCTAACTTCTGTACGTATTGTCTCTATTGTGTGACAGATATAAGAGATAAGGGATAATGTTGACGTTTAAAGATATGAACTAGTTTTTGACAGAACTTCTTTGTTGACCTTTGAAAAAAGTGAATTAGGGGTATAATATTACCTCTTTAATTACAAGTACCAACATTACTGTGTTAGAAATGTTTATTTCTAACCGTTTCTCTGCTGTGTCCTCTCCCAGGGGGAAGATTAAGCGTATAGCATTCCAGTTCACTCCGTACAGTTGGGTGAAGTTTGAGTGGAAGCCTGCGTCAAACCTTCGTCGTTGGCTTGCGGTGTTGGGCATCATCTTTATGGTAAGGAATATTCAGTTTTTTATTGAAATCAAAATAGGGGACTTTTTGTCTTAATGGCAACCAAGAGATATTACAATACAAATAAAAAAAATAGTGAAAATTAAACCTGTACTACTCTCATCATAGATGTCCTCAACATACTCTATATTATTACCAAGAGTCAGTCCACATTGCTCAAGTTTCTAAACCTAAATGTTTGTCACTACCCACACATGGAGATATACTTGCATAATTGATGGAGTACATAAGTAATGTCCTATTCTGTTATCTTCAATTTATCATATTTACCGTGCTCCTGAATAGGGCTGGGCAATATATCGATATTATATCAATATTGATATATGAGGCTAAATATTGTCTTAAACTTTGAATATCGTGATATGATACAAGCGTTGCTTTCTCCTGGTTTTAAAGGCTGCATTACAGTGAAGTGAGGTCATTTTCTGAACTTACCAGACTGTTCTAGCTGTTCTATTATTTGCCTTTTCCACACTTAGACATTATGTCCACATTACTGAGGATTATTTATCAAAAATCTTAATGTGCTAATATTTTGTGAAAGCACCAATAGTCAACCCTACAGTATCGCCGCAATTTTGATATTGAGGTATTTGGTCAAGAATATCAGGATATTTGATTTTCTCCATATTTCCCAGCCCTATTCCTGAATTAAGACACATGTTGTTTTATCTCCTCCCTTCCCAGTTCCTCCTAGCGGAGCTGAACACCTTCTACCTGAAGTGTGTGTTGTGGATGCCTCCTGAACACTACCTGGTGCTGCTCCGCCTGGTCTTCTTTGTCAATGTAGGCGGCGTAGCCATGAGGGAAATCTACGACTTCATGGATGACCCGTGAGTAGTAGCTACGTAGAGTTGGCTGGTTGGGGGGGGTGCAGGGGTTGGTTGGGTTCATGAGTTGATCACATGTAGAGTGAGTAAAAGCATACAGTGTCTGGAATACTGATTTGTAACAGAGACTGTTGCATTAGGATAGTATATATATATATATATATATATACAGTATATACTAAGTATGACTGAAGTGCTTGGTGCTGACCTTTTTAAATGTCAGAAATCGGGCTGAATGATTAATCGTTTTAAAATTGAAATCGAGATTTGAAAGAATGCGATTAGCTAATCGTGAAGTCTGCAATTAATCAAATATTCAATATTTAGTTGAACATTTTTTATTCCTCTTCTTATTATTACTGTTTTTCATAAGATAAATGCTGGAATAATATTACATATCACAGATTATTTACAGTGCTATTTTCAGTTGATTTTTCTTTAATTTTTGTATTACTTTATTTAACATGATTGTAGAAGGTGCAATATGTAGATGCTGCTATTGAACTGAGGCATATCAGGAATTTCAGTTTACAGTGCTGATATTTTTTTATATTGGAATTGTTTTTATTATTATTATAACTTTAGCTTTTGTGATAAATGTTGTGAAAAATGTTGTGAAAAAGAAAAATTGCTTACTTACTTAAAATTGCAACTTATTGCTGGCAATTCATATCTACTGTATGTTCTCATCCTTGCATAAGAACATAGAGCAGTTTTGATGGTGTCTCATGTTATAATGCTCTATGACATGTTTTATTTGTTACATAATGAATATTGAACTTAAGCTTTTAAGAAAAAATCGCAAATCGTATCGTAATTGCAATATCTGGCAGAAAAATCTATAATTTGATTTTTTTTCCCCAAATCGTTCAGCCCTCTCAGAAAAAAAAAAAAGAAAAACAATAAGTAACATTGCAGTGAGGGAATGAATGGTCAAAACATGTTCTAAGAGTGCAGATTATTCCCATAAAGTGTTCTGTAAAGGGACATTTCACTGACAATAATTGTATATGGATGTTCAGTCTGTGCTGGTTATCTCTGTAGGCCATTAAAACACATTTCCAGTTCAGTGCTAATAGATGTACCAGTATGTGCTGCATGTGAGCTTGTTGTTGGGGAAACCCTCAGAGCAGCTTAGGGAGTGAGTATATTTACCTCACTGATAGTGTAAGCTTCTTATCACATCTGCCTACGTAAAGCAAGCATTTCTACTTGTCTGACAAATATGCAAACACGTTTGCATTGCCTCTAACGATTGATAACAGTTTGGTTTTCAGTGGAGAGGGGCAGGCCAAATTTTGGTCATTTCTTTGAGGAAAGTTCCCAGTTGTCACACCACCGTTGTTTCTTAACCGAATCCAACAAAAACAGTCCAGGGCTTGGTTTGCTGCTGCTTTCAGAAAGCGTGCTTTTAAATATTTAGAGTATTGTGTAGAACGCTTTTTAGGCAGCTGTGTAACCTCGAGCTACTATGATATAATTAAGCAATATTACACACACACACACAGTCCGTAAGCATCACTTACGTGGCAATAATAGGATGTTAAATCACACCCTCGAGTGTAATATTGCTATTATACAACAATGTTAACAACAAAATAAAAGTTATAATCAAACTGTATTCATATTATGGGGCAATTCACTCTCAAAATAAAAAAGAAAGCAACAGAGACTACTTCTAGTCCGTCCCTGTTTAGTCAGCCAGCCAACTTGAGCTAACTAATGTTAGCTTGTTAGCAAGCAATTGCTGGTCCCTGTTTAGTCAGCCAGTCATGTGAGCTAATGTTAGCTGTTTAAAATACGGTTCATATAAACACAAAACTGCTTTGCTAGCTAAATCTTGTTGTTACTAAGATATCTGCTGGGAAAAACAAAATTCTATCGACAGATTTAGCTCCTGGATGTCCCACGAAATTCACATGTAGCAGGCTAATTTTATCATTGCGCCGTGCCACCTGCACAGCTGCTGTTATCCAAACATTTCCAAGAACAGTTAACTCCAGAGTGTTGTAAAATAAATTGTGTTGTATAAATACTGTATGTTGGAGAGTTTCTGTGTGTTCCACCATGGTAACTGATTTATTTTCATGAATACAAACGTTTCAGAAAACAGGTTTTGATGGAAATGGCAGAGTCATATTTTAAGTGATGAGCCTGGTGTGCTCTAATGACTCTGGGTGTGCTGTCATGCTGATTTGAGCACGTTCTAAATTTCTAGTTGACCAATCAGATTGCCTGGTCGGATTTAGTTGTTGTATAATGTGTATTTTGAGCGTTGCTCACATCACAAGCTTACCTATTAACAGTGAAACATCCTCCCAGCTATATCGCCTTATAAGACCTTTTGTAATTTTCACTACAGGAAGTTTTACAAGAAGCTTGGCCAGCAGGCGTGGCTGGTGGCAGCAATCACAGTGACTGAGTTCCTCATAGTGGTCAAGTATGACCCCAACACCATCATGCTGCCCATCCCCTTCTTCATCATGCAGTGCTGGCTCTTAGGAATCCTCCTCATCTTTACCTGGACCCTATGGCGGTTTTTCATCCGGTAAGAAGTGGGGTGGGTTACTGGGCAGGGGAGCAGGAGGTAAATGGGTTGGCAATTAAGAGACTATTGACAGCAAAGCTACTTTACAGACATAGGACACGAATGCCTAAAATAAATGGTAAAAATCTGTGCTCATTCAGGTATATTAATTATTTTGGTGCAAATAATCCCTTGGTCTGCAACCATGAAATTTAATAATCCCGATTTAGTTTTCAGTTGATATGTTGGTGCAGATTATAATAGCATTTGGTCTTTCATTGGGGGTCAAATTGCTATTTTATAAAGGAACTTTTAACACATTAAAGATTCAAATACAGAAAGAGTATAATAATCAGTTTAACCACACTACTGCTGTTTTACAGTCAGGTAACATTGGCTTTTGCAGTTTAATAAATAACTATTTGTTCTCAGTCACGGTTGCATTGCAATAAAGGACATCACAATAATCCATTGCATTTCATGGTTTAATATGCGTGTGATCCCACCCAGTGAGATGTTAGTTGTTATCAATAGGCCCTCCGTTTGATTTTCTTTTTCCTCATGACCTCATGCGGCAATATATTTTCGGTTACTTTTGGTTTGAGTAGTGTTCCTGTTAACGTAGCCATGTCCCAGCATGTTAAGCTTCTCGTCTATTTTCTCCCCCTCCTCCCTCCATTTCTCCTTCCTGCTCATGCTCAGCAGTAATGTCCATGTCCAGTGAGGTAGGTATAGGGGAGAGCTGCTCCCTTCTATCAGCCGTGTTGTATTATGTTTTATTTCCCCTCTAAAACATCACTGCTTGGGTCCATGATTCCATTCAAAAGATCTTTGGGACCCTCTCCATAACACAGATATTACTCACAAGGGTCCTTCTCCCGCATGGCACTTTTCAGTTTTTTGATGTGGTGAATTTTATGATCTTCATTTTTAGCATCTTCCTTCACATACTTTTTATTCTCAGTTGCAGCCAGCTTGTGCTGACGCCGTAGAAGTGATACACAGGAGACACAAGGGCTCATTGAATGAATCCCAGAGGAAGTGTTTGCACACATCACACACACTGTGCCAGTCAGCATGCCCGCTCCTCTAACTGAACTGCCCATAACCTGATGAGAGCCAATGAGACAGGCTCCCCCACTTCTCATGGTGTACCTCCTACAGTCATACAGTACAGATACAGTACACTGCATCAAGGACACCAGACACTAAAGCACGCAATGCTGTAGTCACACAGACCTGGGTGATCGTATTTGCAAAGAGTGTTAATGCTTCGTTTTAGCTTTCTTTGGTTACAAATAAATCTGCTTTACCCCAAGAAATAAACACTTTAACCATTATTGTTTTTTTTAGGGGGAAAGATTGTATACATCAGTCATTGTTAATCTCACTGATCTAAGTTGCTGCTGCAAACCCAACTTAAAACGGCCAAGAATTATCTGCAAATACTATTTGACCCAGTTGCACAGGTTTAGGTGTGTCATGTCCCTCTCCCTCATCTAACACGCTGCGTTTGCATCAGCAGACCAAGGTGAGTATTGTGGGGATGTTTTCACTTCGGCTCCATTGACGTTGAAGAGTTTTGGTGCTTTGGTTGTTGTCGGACTGACCCACCTCTTGATCTGGCATACACAAATGGTATTTAACCAGGGCTGCCACATGTATGAGAGGTAGCCAGATTAGAGAGAACAGAGTCTAGTTAGGGGGAAGAGTTCCCGAGGCTGATTTCCTCATTCCTAATACTTTGTCTACTTTCTTTCGATCTTCTCACAGTGACATCACACTCCGTTATAAAGAGACCCGTCGACGCAAACAGGAAGTCCCCACGGACCGGGACCGCCCACTGGGCAACGTGGGCACAGCCACCCTGTCTGGGCGGAGCAAACTCAATGGCAGCTCCGAGACGGTGCGGCAGAGGAAGTCCTGAGGGGGCAACGCCAGTCTTCACCCGTCGGTCAGCAGCAAGTGAAGGGGAAAGGACCAGACTGAAGGAGAGTTGTGACACAAAGAAACATGTAGAGGCCAACAGATGGACACATGTATGTGCTGTGTAGACTTTATTTGTGCCTACATGAACCAAGTAGTCATTCAACAGACGCGAGTCGGGGGGGGGGGGGGGGCAATTTTCATCTGGTGCATTGTCTAGTTATTGTCTTACAGTACTACATGGATTTACCTCATTCAATTTTTTTAGGAGCTTTTGGGGAATTATACACAGGACAAGATACATTGTTGTGTTATTTATACATTACTTTGGATGTTGGTTGACGAGGGGGAAAAGGAAAACGCTGAATCAAAGAGAAGTATAGTAGTTGAAGGAGGGATATAGGTGACCAGGGAAGTAGCTAGACTCGTGACCAATGATCCAACGACGGCAGTTTTCCATTTTCTCAGCTGCACACTTTGTCTTAGAAAAAAAGAGGTAAGCGACAGAAACATGTCCGCCGCTGTAAATTAGCTTTGTGTTCTGTGCAGTCGCATCAGTGCAGATGAGAAAAGGGAGAGTATTCAGAGCAGTAATGAGGTGTAGGTAACTGATGTTCAGAGCTTAGTTAATAATGATAATTGTTAATAATTATCTGTTGATTCCTTTTTTTTTTTTTTACAGTTTAGAGTACTTTGTTCTTAGTTTTGTTTGCAGGCTCCTGATAATCACTACGTACTTTACATGTGGGAGACAATATCAGCTTTTCATTTACAGTTCAGGGTTTTCATTCCTGGAAGCACTGAGCGTCGAGGTCCTTGTAACTGCTTCAGGATCCTCGCTCAAGCCTCTGACCTTCAGGCTTTGCTCTTTATAATAATAATCTAACAATCGAGATGTACCATATTCTAGTTATTTAACTGCTGATTATACATTATATGTGGGGTATAGTTTGGGTGTTTTTTGTAGCTGTTTTGTTAATCACTACTGTTATTTCACTATAACACTAGATTTTACTCAAGTTCATTTTTGTGAAATGAGGTACTGAGAAATCTGCAGCACCCTAATGAAAACAGACACCCATGACAATCCTACTATGATACAAAGATGTGCTCCTCAACTGTAACATGCTCAAGTGATGGCTCATTCAGTCGAATGAGAATTTAATATCTGATTCCCTGAATGCCTAATGTTTTTAAATGTAACTCTTAAATTGTGTTAAAATATGTTCTGCAGTGTCTGAATAAGCTGAAACAAAATGAAAACCAGCCTTATGTTAAGAGGGGGAAATGATGGTTTAGGTTTAGTTGTGTTTTGGTTTGGGAAGAGAAGAGAACCATCCTTTTCCAGCTCTGTGGGCTTGCCATATTGCACATGCAACAAGCCAAAGCTTAGATCCCATTCTTGTTAAAGCCATACATGCCACTCAAACAGCGGTTAAACCTCATTTAGATTTCTTTTTATTTTAACTAAAGCAGAGTCCCAAAGCCATCGGCATCAGTCGTGTCAGCATACAATGTTTATATTACAAAGGCAAATTATTATTGAAACCAAATTTACTTATGTTTAAAAAAAAAAAATGGAGACCTTAACTCCCTTATTTCTGTGACAATGACTGTCTCTCAGTCTAAATATGTTGAATCATCTCAGTAGTTTTTGACTTCCTCGTCAGTTAAAAAGTACAGTTACAAAATGTAGAGCGGTATCGATTACTCAACTGAAAATGAATGTGCAACTATTTTGACGATTGATTAATTGTTTGTGATTTCTTTTCAAGCAAAAAGGCCAAACATTCTCTGGTAGCAGCTTCTCAACTGTGATAATTCTGCAGATTATTCGATAATCATAATAGTTAGATACAACCTTAGATGTTCTGAACTTTCCATAATGCTACCAAAGATAAGCTTTACACTGAAGTCCAACTGGAAATAACACTATGTAACACACTTGTGTTCTACTCTGGTTGGAATAAATGTCCCTCAGAAAGCTTTTAGTCTTCGTCCTGTTCAGGTCTTGTGGCTGTCAAGATTATCAGCTGTAAATGTCTGTCAGTGGTTACATACTACATAGTTGAAGACAAAGTAGAAGACATCTGTGAATCTAGCTCCAGATTATCCTGTTGTAAACTAGGCTGATGTTTAATGATACTATAGTCATTTTCTTGTGAATGTAATCCAGCAGAATCTACTGTTCAAATGAGAGGGTCTGTTCATCATGTATCACTTTATTTTGCCATAAACACTGAACTGAAGTTTGTCATCTCGTAAGGCTCATTCTTATCCAGGCTCTAACCATCTTTCACCCTCTTTTTTGAACACAGATTACTGAGGAAATGTAAAACCCTAAAAACAATGTTTAGCTGATATGTCAACGTTTATACTTGTTATCCCATGCTGTTCTACTTCTAATTCATTTGCTTGTGAACTTGGTAGAAGTTCAGGAAAGTTTGCTTTTTTTCCCCAATTTAAATGAAAGCTTTTTAGACATGGGCTCGGGGTTCACTCTAAACCTTTGCCCATGCCTTGGATTGGTTGAAGTGCTTTTGTTTGAAATCTTTGAAGACTTACACCAACCCAAGTCATGAATTTGCACATCAGCTCTGAAATCACAAAATATTGAATTTAGAAACTGAACTTTTTGAGCTGTGGAACAAAATAGGAACTGGTCCCCAGAAAAAAAGGACTTCTGTTTTAGGGTTCAGTGTAGTTTCACCTGCAGCCACATGGGGGCAGTAGATGTTCTGTTACTGCCTCTGCCCTGTGAATGATCATTTGCAACTTGCTGTAAAAGTCATTTTCAACTTGGTTTGTGCAAATGTAAACACGTTAAAAATCATAAAAACTGAAATATGCTGCCGCACCACCTACTTTTATAATGTTTTCAATAAAATCAACTGAAAACCTGAATTTGGTCTCATCATAGTCACAAAGAGGTTAGTCTAAGTGTACATTTTAAATAACTTTCAAACAGCATTTCATCTAGTTTGGTTATGTGATAGAATGCAATGAATTCTAACTCTAGTGACTATTATAATGTACTCCTTATAGACAAAGACTCAATGTTATATATATATATATTTTTTTTTTTTTACTAACAAGTTGTACACAAGTTGGTTGGTGTACATTTACTGTCACCATGCAAACAAGTATTCCACTGATAAGGCCAACCGGTTGAAGAAGTACCTCAAGCAGATGAGATTGTTATGAAACCTTGGAACCATGCACTCCACTTTGGAGCTAAGTAGCAGATACTTTGGCTTTTTTATTTCACACATTTGACATACTATACCAATGGCACTATTCAGAAAAAAAAAGTATGCTATTCAAACTTCATCTTGGCCAAATGATGTCAATTTATTTTGGAGCTGCATGTTTGTAACAGTACAACACTTTCCTCATGCTTTAAGCCAGTGGTTCCCAAACATGTTCATATGAAGGACCCCTAAACTGACACAAACTAGACCATAGACCCCCATTTTAAAAGATCTGCCCCATCTGATAGGATTTTTGTTTTTTTTTAGATGTTTTCTTACAGAAAGTGTATGAAACCCATGGCCACAATAGTCATGCATTCTGTCATTGTGTTACTTATGGAAGGAATTATCATGACATTTTAAGTAACAAAATGATTCCCCTTTTTGCTGGGGAACACCTTCAAGGACCCCCTTTTGGGAACCAGTGCTTTAAGCAACTCCCTTCGTCATTATTGAGCAGGTATTGGCTCAGGTACTAGAGCCGGTTGCCCATTGATTGAAGGATTGGTGCTTCAATCTCCGGTCTGTGCGTTACAGTGGCCTTAGCCGAGACACTAAACCCTACGCTGTTCTCGATGAGTAGGCTGCCTTTAATGGCAGTAGTCTTTAGTAGTCTTTTTTTAATTTTACAGGTTATTAAAATCCTCAGAATTTCCTAGGAAGTTTCCTGTAAAGTAACTATGTAATTTGGCATTCATTTATGTAAGTTGAAATTCAAAATGTGTCTACAGGCAAGTATACAATTCAACATATATGACAATTTAATATTTACTTGTGTTTAAAAGGAGTTCTTTCAAGGAAATCAACAACTGTTTTTAAACATTGTACAATTAACAGAAGTCTAACTAAATTAACAGTCTCAGAACTTTGCCTATTTTCTAAAAGGTTACCCAAATGCAGACTATTTACTTTTTATGAAAAGAAGGTTAGATGTATTGTTATTCTCCTAGTGTCAGACACATGAAATAACTTGTTTCATTTAGTTTTTGGCAGAACTAGTGCAGTGCCCGTTGAAAATGTGCCTGTTTGGAACGGGCTGATTGCTTGGCCTGTGGTATTGCTGCTTGTAGAATTCTTCAAAACCAAATTGTACCCCAAAATTACTGACAGAAGGACCCCAAACCACTTCATATGCAACTCCACTCTATAGCCTACTACTGACTTACTGATTTACCTGACAGAGAACGTTGCAGATTCAGAATGTAATCACAAAATATCACAATGAAAATGTGGAGTAATCAGACATTAGCCTCATGGACTCATGGCAGTGCGCTACCCACCTGGCCCGTTATGAGAACTAATCAGCACATATCTGTGTTCATCAACCACCAGAACCAGACTGTGTGTGTGTGCAGAGAGAGAGAGAGAGAGAGAGAGAGAGAGAGAGAGAGAGAGACTTAATTAACCCGACCCGGGGTGAGTCTGATGAAAAGTGCTGTGTCTGCCCGGTTCAGCTCTGAGATTTTCTCACACTGCACAGCGCTGTGAAGGAATAATCTCCGAGATTACGTTCTGTTCTGCCTCTGGTTAGTGTGGTGAATGTAGGCTACAGCTCACAGCAACTTATTACTATATAGTATCTGGCTTTTGTTTGATATTTAGTGTGGGCAAATGGCTTTTTGTTGAGTTTCCTCTTAGTGAAAATATAAAAAAAAAAAAAAAATAGACACGAAAAGCGTAGCGCCTTTTTTTCGCCAACCTTATTCCACACAACAGTCGCGATGTTCCTTTCAGCTATCCGCTCGTGCTCCAGGAAAGCGAAGAAAAGTTAGTTTAGTATATCCAGCAATCATGTAGCTAACGTTGGAAGCAGGAAAAGAGTCAAAGGCTACTTTGCACATTTTTGTGGGTCTGAGCTGTATTTCACATTTTAGCTGCCAAAGCTCTGCTGCTTTCTTCGACCCTCTCTGTGTCTGGTCCTGCGCTGTGTTCAGTGTGCAGTGCGAGAGGGGGAGTGGCCAGCGGCAAAAGCCAATGTGTGCTTCTTTTACCGATATATATTTAACGATATCTTTTTTATTTCTAATCCAAACAACGTCACAACTTGGCACTGCATGTACTCATGCCCGTAGCGAGACACATGTCAAGTTTGAAATCAATCGGACTAACGGTTGAAGAGATACACACACACACACACACACACACACACACACACACACACACACACACACACACACACACACACACACACACACACACACACACACACACACACACACACACACACACACACACCTCCAATTTATAGATAGATATATCCAATGAGGAGCCCAGTAAATTCATGATTTGAGCACTTAAGTCCCACTTCTCCTTTATTGCATAGTTTCACCCATCTTTCACTTGAATCATTTTGCATAGCCCAGTAAACTGCAATAAACCTCGGGAAGAAAATGGATCTCATCATGTGACGCATTTAATTCCTGGGGTTTATTATGACATAAATACTGTAGTTCACACACATCTGTGTATAGTGCATTCATCAGTACAGTTAAAATAAAAAACTCTTTCTGGACTCCCTGGAACAGCTGGAGTATTTAAAAATTACCCCTAAAGCATTGCAAAATGCTGTTACAACAGACACAAAGCAGTGCATTGAATATACTCAAAGCTTGGAGTGTCAAATGCATAGTGTAGCACAGAGGGGTGTAAAAGGAATCATTTCACAATCAAAATACAACAACAATACAACATTTTGAGCTCTAGACTAAATGCTGCTCATATGATTTATGCCTGAGATCTTCCTCTGAAAATGTACCACGGCCACTTTGGTTAAAGGTTATTAAAAATCAGCCTAGCGAGCTGGATGTTCTTTGGCGATTTTACGATAAAAAAGGCACAATTCTTCTTAAAATCAAGGTGGAATCACTTCAGATCGAACAGTAAATAGATGCAAAAATGTGCAAAAATACAGTCAATGTGCTCAGTCTCATCCCACAAATTGACATATCCGTTTGACAGGGATGTTCAGATCGCTAAATCAAAGCTTAACACACACATTAATAGAAACATTTACAAAAGGACATAAAAACTGGAACTAAAAATCCCCCCAAAAAAATCAAACAAGCAATCAGTAACTACGTGATTAGTTTTGCAGTAACCAACAGGACACTAGTTAGCTGCCTATTTTCAGGGTCCGAAAGACACTCGCTGACTTCTGGAAAATATTCCGGTTTTAAATATATTCTTTTTTCTTTTTTTTTTTTATCTATATTTCTATGATCTGACCAGTTTGAAGCCTTGGCCAGTGTCCAGTATCGCTGGTGGAAACCAGTTAAGTTTGATTCTCTTAAGACATCGCAGGAAGATGCTGCAGAACCACAGCACGTTCAGACCGCCGCACCACAGCGCCAGCTGTACCACCGGGTACGTCATCCGAGGGAAGTACACCCTCCAGTGGTTGGTAACATCACTTCCTGTCGGTAGGTGCAGCGTGTAGTCGCTCCAGTATTTGGAGATGCCGTAGGCGGCAGACACCGGCCTGCCTCTCTCAGACCACTGGATGTTGCTGTTTGAGTTGCAGTTATACTCCACCCACTGAGAGGTGAAGTCCCCGAGCTGCGGGGGGTCCTGCAGCTCGGCGTCTGTCACTCGAGCGAGTGTCGCTCCCTGCACAGCCACGTACAGACCCTCCACCTTCCTTACCTCCTTCACCCACGGCAACGAGTTGTCACAGTCGAGCACCAAGATGAGGCGCGAGCAGAAGCTGCCGTTCTTCTCCCTCCACCACTCCAAGATCTGATCCAGGCGAAGAGTGTCTCCTCCTGGTGATGAACACAGAAACCAGCTGATTACAGATCACACAGAAACAAATTACCTTATGAGGACAATACTATACGATCTTCAGATTACAAAAAATACCAATAGAGTATGCCATAAAAAAAAGTCAGTATAGTATAGTATGCCATAAAAATTAGGAATGTACCACTTTTTTTCAGACCAAAGTACAAGTACTTGCCGTTGCCGAGTACCAATGATTACTTATTACTCTGACTGCACTGAATTAAATATACAACACAATGCTGTTGCTGAAATTTAAACTTTGTTTTCCTGAACAGACATACGGCACTAGCACACATTTCACCGTAACCTGTAACACATTCAGTGGATGTCAGAACCATACAGTACAACTGTAGCAGGAAAACTGAAATATGTTATCATTTGTTAGTGCTGTCTCTTGCTTCTCCAGCGTTTGCTGCAAAGTTAGTAGTTGCTGTTTCCTCACTGCTAGCATTAGCAAACTCTTTGAACTGTGTTGGTTCTGTAGACGTTTTATACAACTGCTTGAGTTAAAGGAGCTATTTCCCCCCCTTCTCTTGACAATTTAGCAGAGCATTGTTTGCCGTCTGCTCTACTCTTGTCAGCCTAACTAATGACTATATTACTGTTAAAATAGTCTATTATTCAACCCTTACTTATCATTGATGCCCGTCTCACCTGCCAGCGCCCACTCTCCAGAGCGGTGACTGTGACCGCTGTAGAAGATCACGTAGGTGTCGTGGCGAGGCCCGTCCGCCGTGCGAAGCTCCAAGAAGGATTTGATCTTGGCCTGCAGAGCCTCCTGGGTCACCCCGCTGGTGGAATAGTCGCAGCCAAAAGTCTCAATCAGGTGGTGGGCGAAGAAGCGCTGCACATCGTTCAACATGCCTGTAGAGCGCCTGTTCAGCTCCAGCACCTGGCCTGGAGGCAGCAGCATGGGCTGGCCGTCTGGACTGCAAGGCAGACAAAAATAAAACAGAGGAGGAAAGTGAATGAATAATGTCTATTTAGATCAGTTAGTCAGCACAGGTCAAGGGACGTCTAGTCTCGCATTGCCAGACCTTCCTGCACAGCGCTGCGGAGGAGGGTCTGGCGAGTCCACACACCAATCCTGTATGGGAGAAAAATGTGCTCTGGTTTATTGGCATTTCTTTGAACCAATCACAATGATCTTGGGCGGTGCTAAGCGCCAAGCGGAGCCACGGTGCCGCTGCAAAATAGCCTCGGGAAGGAAATTGTTTTGGTGGAACGTGTACGGTTCAAAAGTTGTTTTAGTCGTGCAACAGAAAACTCAAGATTGGACAGATAGTCTAGCTAGCTGTCTGGATTTACCCTGCAGAGATCTGAGGAGCAGTTAACCATAGTCCTCAGAAATCCACCGGAGTTTAAAATTACAACACAAAGAAGGCGGAAGGTACCGGGATATCCGAAAAGAGTGACATACGGCGGAATCTCCAGCAAAACGAGAGCCATCCCGGAAGTGGAACGTCGTGGCTATAGACTAGGGGACGTCTAATGAGTCAAAGACAACTTCATGACTTGCAACAACTTTGATTTTAAATATTCAGCCAACACATATTGCAGAAATGTAGTATTTGCCTGCTAACAACATTTGAATTATAGATATGTTGCCATGTTTAAACTTTAATCACACTCTGTGCTGGAAATAGCACAGAACATCCATGTCTCACTGTTTTGTGGCAAGATGTACTTGACACTTAAAAAAATCCACAATAATACACAAAATATTGATTTAAAGCTGGGGATCTTTTTTTTTTGTTCTCTTAAAACAGTCATGTTATGGGATTTTTTATTGACTAATATTCAGGTAGGGCCATACAGTACCTACATCTGGCTAGTTATTGTTCCCTACTCCCCCAGCCGGTATGCATTACACACTACCTGCAGTAGTTGGTGGGGATGACCACTGCGTAGCCCACACAGGTTCCTCCCAGGCTGACCCCGAGCTCGTGGAAAAGCCCGTGGAACAGAGACTCCAGAGGCAGGACAAGAAGGAACACGCTCACAAAGATACTGCTGGAGGCCTGGAGAGCACAGTCATAAGTCAATTAAATATTGGTTTACACTACAATAACAAGAGTATGGCATATGAAGGGAAATACTGTGGAAGAACCTAACATGAATCTGCATTTACATGAATTCTGCAACATTTTAGCAATATATAATGCACTATTTTAGTTCTTATCGGAATACGAAATTCTGATTAAATGTGGAGTAGGAGTAATCAATACGTAATAACAGTTCGTATTGTATTGTTTAATGAAAGGACTCAAATCGAACTGTAAAGGAAACTGAGCAATTCAACGTGTCTTTTTAATAACACAAAATG
Organism: Sander vitreus; assembly: GCF_031162955.1. NCBI lineage: Eukaryota > Metazoa > Chordata > Actinopteri > Perciformes > Percidae > Sander > Sander vitreus. The sequence goes on along the minus strand of NC_135862.1, from coordinate 21,360,841 downwards.
TAAATGTAAAGCACATTCTCAGACTGTCCCATAGTCCAAACCAATGGTTCTCAACCTGGAGTTCAATCAGAACCCCCACTAGGGTTCACAAGATAAATCGGAGGGGGCACAAGATTAAAAGCAGGAAACAATTATTTCTGCTATGCAAAATTAGATTTACTTTCACCAAATCTTTACTTTCTTCTTGTGAATTAATGGAAAACAGAGGTATGCAACCAGTAATAAGGAGTCCCGAGTGAACACTCGCTTTAAGGGATCACAAGCTAAAACGTTTGAAAACTCCTGGTGAAAAAGAAATACCCACATTCTGCTATCTTCTGCTGTCCAAATTTGCAGCACATTGTATTAATAAAACCTAGTGATAGTCAGTTTATCTTGTGTTTATATATATATATATATATATATATATATATATATATATATATATATATATATATATAAGCCTATATGTGTGTTGTCTGGCTGCCCCTACCTGCCAACAAAGAGCAGCAACAGCAACAGTTGACACCAGCGAGAAGAGCACCAGGCGTTCAGAGATGAGGCAGAAATGTCTCATGCCCTTAGAGGCCATAACCTTGTCCAGGCCACTGACACCTGGCCCCTGGGACAGGCACAGCCTCTGGCACTCACTGAGCTTGGTGTGAAAGCCCCACACTGTGATGACAAACACTACGTGGCAGATGGCCCAGAAGAGCACACAGACAACAAAGCCTGGGATCACCAGGTACCACTGGTCCAGATCGTTCAGCTTCCGAGCGGCCAGAATGATGAAGGCCACCTCCACCAGCAGCAGAGGCAGGAGGGACAGCCGGCGCCACAGGCCCCGCCACACCAGGAAAGGCTGCCAGCGCTCGGTCACAGAGAGACCACTGAAGTAGACATCCAGCAGAGGGTCGCAGATGAGCTGGCTGAAGAAGCAGGCGAGGGCGAAAGGGTTGGTGGCGATGCTCAGAGACTTGAAGAACAGCAGGGCGGTGATTACAGCGAAGCAGACCAAGTTGGGAAGAGCTAAGAGAGCCTTCATCCGGAGGGCAACCATGACCGTGGCCAGCGCCACCACCAGCACCATCACGCTCAAAGACTTGTGGACGAGTAGTGCCGTGCTGGCGGAGGCAAAGCCCACTAGCTCCAGCCGCTCTGCCGAGGTGAGGAAGGCAGGACGGTACCTAGTAGAACCGAACAGTCTCTCCAGGAGCGCCCACAGCGTCCTCAGAGTCACGCTGGCCAGCAGAAGGTAGTTGGCCACCTGCTCCTTCACGTCGCTCTCCAGGGCGGGACTGTTGAGGAAACACTGCAGTCCCAGCAAAAAGCCGAACCACAGGTGGAGGAGACTGAGGCTGACCCTCTCCATGCTGAAGTAGTAGTACACTATACTTGCTATTCCGAGGACAATCAGAGCCAAAACAAAAATGACAAGAAGAGTGGTCTCCTCAGTCCTCTCCCACCGGGCATAGACCCCCAAACACAAGGCGACCAGCAGGTTGAGACCGGACAGGTAGCCCAGCCACCGGACAGACGACCACATGCTCACCTCTCCGTTGACTTCCTCCAGCCGGGTCATCGCTGCATGAAGGCAGTGACTGACACAGTAGCGTAGAAAACGACACATCTTTATATGAAAGACTAAATATTCAACGCTAAAACCACGAACTTTAGTTATAGTCGGTTTGTTGTCCGTTATGACATTTTAAATTCGGCGACGCCAAAATTAGGTTTAACTTACGTTAGGTTTACTGGCTAGCCAACTTTTTGAAAGTAGCTAGCTTACGTTAACTAGCTAGCTAACGTAAACGTCAGCTAATAGCGATGCATATTTGCACCGGTCACTTGCACGCAGAAACATTTACATCTTGAAGATCATTGTTGTTGTTCTTTTCATCTGATGTCCGATATGATTTTAAAAGGTCTAAGAAGGAGCGCCCGAAACCATCTGTCACTAGAGATAGCTAGCTACATATCCGCTCAGAAAGTTTGTAACGTCAAAAGTTTTGAGTCAGTTGACAGGCACCATGGCGCTGGCTTCGACTACGGCAAGTGCAAAGGGTAAAACATGCTTTCCCAACGTTAAAGCAAAGGTTAAAGGCCCAATCCATATTATATATTTATATGGACAATGCCCTTGATGGAAAATGTTCGTCAAGGTTCACTTTTAAGCTTACTTCCTTGGTCGGAGCTTTAGTCGCATCTCACATGGACCTTGAGTTAAAGGTCCAATATGTAATATATTAAATCAATCCAAAAATGACCCCAATGCGTCATCAGATATTAACGAAACATGCTAAGTTGAAATACTATCTTTTCTGACAACAATGCTAATGCCAGTATTTTCTCCTTTAGAAATTTCTGTTCCGTGACGGAATTTCTGTTTGTGTTTTGGCCGTTATCAACTGCCCAGTTTGACAGCCAGGCTGGCTTGCCAGATATACCTGTAAAAACTTAAACCCAGCGTGCTACAGCTGTAACGTTAATACAGCCATGAAAGCAGCAAACAAACGAACAGGATCAACGGAGATAGATTCTACCCGACCTAAAAAAAACGGCATGTTTATAACAGCTGTGTGACCAGAGACGTAACAAACCCCGGGTAAATATTGGAGATGTATTTGAAAGATGGAGACAGCTTAGAGCCCAAAAGGACACAGAGTTGGCTAATTTCCTCCTGAACAGGTAAGCTTTAGCTTCAAGCTAATTTATCTTGGCTTCAAGGGACGGGCATTTAATGTCATTTCAGCATTCGAGTAATCACATTGAGTACCCAAGTTTGTTACTGGCAAAAACAAATGAGACACAGTGTTTTTAGCAGTTCCTATCGTAATTTAAGCCTAGGAAGTGTGTATGTCCATCGGGTGGAGAGGACAGCGAGGTTGTTGTGTTTTTAGCGGTTCCTTCTGCAATTCTAAGCCGAAAAAATGTGCCTTGCCGGTTGGGTAGAGAGCTCCAGTGAGCACGGGCTTTTATAACTGTCAATATAGCCAGCATCTAACGTTAGCTACTCTGCTGTGCTGTGAAGTAATGTCTGGCTATGTGAGACAAGCGTCTAGCAACATTGTTGTGGATGCTGGGGTCTCAGCCTGGCAACCTCCGTGAACTTCGAGTCTGGGGAGGATAATGCGGGGGAGAAAACTCTCTTCATTATTTTGAATTTGTACTGCAGTAACTATTTTAAACACTAGCTGTCAGTATTACATATTGCACCTTTAAGATTGTTTTTTTTTTAAAGGGTCAATAATAAACTTCTACACTTAAAAATGTTTGTTTCAACTTAACAAAACTGGAAAAATGCAGCTCACTTTATTTATGTCCATGTTCCAAATATGAGGGGGTAGCTTTGACTTCAAGATAGTTCTGCCTACTGTAGCACTTTAGTCAACAATGCCAAATTAAGTAATACTGTAAAATGTCAAGTCTGTGCTCAAAATGTAAGCAAAGGGCAGCCACGGTTTTAAAGTGCAAGTCTCCTAAATGCAATCCCACCTATCTGAAAAAAAGGTCTGTAAAATTGTTTTTAAATATCGGTATTTCACATTTTTTTTATAGTTATTACTTTATTTTGCGTTTCTTTTTTGTAGTAGTATAGAGGACTTTCAGTAAAATACAAGTGTAAACCTTTACCCCCTGAAAGAAATACAGAGGACATGACCTCAGTGTCAAAATGGCCTCAAAGGCTAGGTATCTGCATGTGTTCAACCGCTACTGATGCTGATAAATATTGTCTGTGTAGCAAATGTCAATAAATGACCCATTCTATCTCCTGAGTTACAAGCATCCCTTCATAACTTTATAAGCAGTACACAGAGCACTATTTTGAATGTTCAAAAATAAAATGTGCAAAATACACATGAAAAAACACAGACGCCTTACATTTACATTCATTTATAAAAGAAAAAAATACAACCATACTATAAGCACACATTGTTCTGCATTGAAGAAAATGTTGATAATGAAGATTAAACAACTCATGCAAATGGACCAAAAGAAACATTGGAAGACACATGCACCAATTCAATCACAAAACTTCAGTCTAAATGTGTGGTACCGTGAATTTCCCTGATTTAGAGAAGATATCAGCAGAGAGATGTGCATTAACTGGAATATGATATGGGAATGGCAACAACTGCATTACACCAACACTGGAAATGCTACTTGTTATCCATTACTATGACAAAGGTGTTTAATTTTCTCCAGGGGCATGAACGTCTGCTTGCAACATACAGTAAATGTGCACAAAGAAGGCACCTTAGATTTACTGGCATTATCACATGGGCCCATCATATTGGTTGTACAACTGTCATCATAGGAAAATAATTACATTCTGTGACAGCCTTTGGGATCAATGATAAAGTGCCACTGACTAACACATCAACGTAAATTCATTCCTTCATTCACACTGACAAACCCAACCACACTCACACATTTAGCCCATTCAGGGACAGGCAGGACACACACTTATGTGTAACATTAACTAACATTTCAACTGGTAGTGTCTTTAGCTAAAACCACCCGCAGCATACTGTATCTTCAGATCTGGTCTCGCTTGCTATTGCTAAAATCTACAGTTTCTCACTTGTTTCAGAGGTTCTGTATGACAAAACAGAAAATTAGTGCAAATCTGTTCTGTCAAGGTGCATTTTCTGTGAGGAGCTCAGATCTGGATTTTTTTGGAGGCAAAGTACTTAATGTAGTTTCACATCAAAGTTACAAAATTGTGTCAAAGGATACTGGTGCTTTAAAGTCCATTTTATATGGGTCACCAACTTGCAGTGTTGTACTATTTCTCTGCAAGAGAACACATGTGTTGGAAATCTAACATGAGATAATTCAGTCTAAATATTTGAGAGGACGAGAGGAGGAAAAGAAGTCTAATACCTACTTTGAAACACTCGTACCTTGTTACACAATAAGTAAACACAGTTACAGTTTCACATTAGTAAAACTAATAATACTCCTACCGTATGGTTCTGAAAATGTTTAAAATGCTACAAATACCACTTTCTTGTAAAATGTACACAAATCATTCAAAGGATGCCAAGTTAAAATGGCACTGCCACACTTTACACTGGACAACACCAATGTTTTGAATGTTGAGAATATATATATATATTTCAAAAGATTAACTTTTTTTTTTTTTTTTTTTTGGAAAACTAAATGCACATCAAGAATTTTCAGAAAGTCTAGCTGCATGACTGACAGAAGCAAGCGTACCAGTCCAGTTGTTCCATCTCAGTCCCTCCAGTGCAATCAAACTCCTGTCAGACTGCTGTATTTGTCTTTTGTACAAAGCAGCCTGCCACACTAGCTTATTCAAATAGAGACTGAGTACAGAATATAGACAAGCTGACTTTTGTTATTGAAAGCTGATTGGAAGGTGGTATGGAAATCAAGGAGCAGGGAGTTTAGATATCTTAAGGGCATTCACTTTCCAACTCTTAAAAAATCTAGATATTTATCAAAATATATCCATCTTAGTGTGTGTGTGTGTGTGTGTGTGTGTGTGTGTGTGTGTGTGTGTGTGTGTGTGTGCTCTCAGAGTGTGGCTACGAGAATATAATCTGTAAACTTCTCTTTCACACTGTGCAAACTGCATTGTTTTGAGGAGAGGGAGGAGAAGTGGGAGAAGAATGCAGCAGGTTAAATTTGGCAGCGCAGCAGTTGAAGGGGAGGTGACAGTTAAGTACAGAAAAGGAGGGGGGGGGGCAGCTTAGCTAGTTTAGCCTAGCTCTGAAGAAGGATGGGGTCTTCTAGCTCATGGAAGCCAGGCACCGAGCTGCTCTGGCTCTCCCCAGAATCTGAATCATAGGGCGTGTCAGGTAGCTCTGTGAAGCCCCAAGCCATCTGGTCATCCTCAAACTCGGAGCGCACCTGCACGGGCACATCGGCACACTCTTCCTCCTCATTGGAGTGGAAGTCCTGAGGGATGTAGAGCATCTCTGGGTAGTTGCGTGACACCAGGTCGCTGGTGGTGGCCAGACACACCTTACGGAAGGCGATGAGATGCATGTGGGAATACTTGATGTATTTGTAGCGCTTGAAACCCAGGGACTCCACCGCAACGCGCCAGCTGCGCATCATCAGGGCATGGCGGTTTTGGTGGGAGGAGTCGGGCGTGATGATGAGCAGCAGGCCATGCAGCTCCAGCAGCTCATGGGCCTTCTTACAGCAGATCCAGCGCTGGTAAGGTGAGGGGAAGTAGGACAGGAGCAGTGAGAAGACCACCACATGGAAAAGCTGGGCAGGCAGTGTGTCGATGGGGTTGTGGAGCTGGCGGAGAAAGGCCTCTACTGCGTCACTGGCCAGCTGAAGCGGCTGCTGGAGCTGAAGGTTGAGGAAGTCACACTTGTACACACTCTGGAGGTGAGAACACAGGCAGACATTCAGCACTTTCAAATGGTTCTAATGCAATCTCTTGCTATTTTTGGATACTTATCATTGTCATTTCACTTATTTTGTACTCTACTTGCAGCTGCAGAAAGCAAGTCGCGTTTGGTTCTGCTTTCTGCAGAATTTGTTTCCACATACTGTCTAAACACAACACTGATACCCCTGCATGAGTCATTTCTGGTGATGCTTTTGCTAATGCCAGCACTGAATCACCAGACAGTAAAACGTCACGCATTTTATTTGTGTCAACAAGGATTTAAAACAAAATCCAAAAAAATGAATAAGCACGCATACCTCAACTGCAGGCACTATGTCAATACCAACTGTAAGGAATTCATCAAACTTCAAGAAAGGGTTGAAGCAGCTTCCCACGTCAAGAAGGCGCATTTTCCCCAGCTGAGAGATAGAACTACAACACAAATGTGGAACGATCGTCAATGTCAAAACCAACATGTGACTTTTGCGTCCAACAGTGCCTCTTTGTTTTGTAACAACCACATCGTTAAATTTAAATCAACAGATGATTTTTTTTTTCCCCCACAACGATCCAACACGACATTAATGCAAGTTTCCATTAAATCTTCTGTAACAGTCTTGAACTTTCCGACTGTTACAGAAAATGTTATGCAAGCACGGTGCGTTAACAAAATAAATTATAGATGCTTTTGATGAGGAGCGAGGTCCACACATAATTTACAAACATGAGTGAAGATGCTTTTTATAAGAATCAAGAGAAAAACAAACCTAACTAAAAAACTTATTTTTTTTTTAATCTTCAGGTTACTGTAATTATTTTCCTAGGTAATGGGTGAGAGTTTAGTTGTACTAGCAGTGTGCTTACCTGGGGATGGTGCTGTATGGTTGGGCACTTACAGATGCTGCAGCCAGACCCATGGCAAGCATCGCACTTTTCTCATCCTTTTCTAACACTCTTTTTAGCCCGCCATCCAAAAAATATTCTTGACAGACACTGTGAAAGTAAAATCGAGACACTACTGAAATTTGACTGTGAAAGTGACAGCGAAATGCCATAAAAGCAAATCCTACAGGTTTAGATGAGTCAGACTTCACCGTCATGAGGTCTAAAACTGCAGCTGAAAGACATTTGAAGTCAGTTGTACCTGCGACACCATTCAATGCGTCCCTCTCCTTCGCAGTTTTTGGTCCAGTGGTTGTCGGCAAGATTTTTCATGGCGAGGGCGTACTCACTCAGCGTCTGCTCATCTTCACAGTGCTCGCGCCATATCTTGTCAAAGTCGCCCACTAAGGAAAAAGATGTTAAAATCAGGACATAACTGACAAATAAAAAAAATCAACACAAAAAGTCAATTACACACCTCACAAGTTCAAAGTCAGCTTAAACTACTGGTATCATCATGCTAAAGTCCTTTTTTTTGCTTTCTTTTAGTCTGACACATCCATCTACAGCTAGTAGCAAACATTCACAACCTACTTGCCAACTTTGGTAATCCCCTTTAGCACCAAAACATGCCAGTACTTCTTTTGGAAAAACCTGCTAAAAAAAGATCAGGCCACCTTTACTGTTACATTGCCTGCATGTTCACTTGTCTCTGCCAGCACAGAAGTGGAACTGTTCCCCTAGAAATCATCCTCAAATAGCCATTTCACAGTTATAAAAAGTCCACAACAATTCCCTCCAGGGCATCTTCACAGTTTACAGCCTGTAGCATGGGCAAACAAGCTGATAAAGGGAGAAATCCCATGACCACAAGGAAAAACTGATTCAGATTTGCAGAAATGAAAGGACAACAAGAGTGGTGGTAAACAGCAGCGCTCTAGAAGCATGACCACAGTGATTCAATGCCAAGCCTACCAGATCATGCTTTACTTATTAACCACTCATGAGGTCCGCTAGCAGGAACGACTTCTCTGTGCAGTTCTAGTCTCCACAACAACCAACTAGTCTCTCTTACTCCGAATATTTTCTGCTTTATTTAAAACATGACTTGATCTAACATCATTTAAAACACTACATCATGGTTATGTAGTGATTTTAAGGTGGAAAGGTGGGACAGCACCTACACAAATAACAGCCAAACATGACCTTTATGCTTTGCTTGCTGCATAACTGATAGTAGACAACGTTGCAACAGCACAAGACTGACGCCACAAATATTACTTTAACTTTTTTATTTTTTTATTTTTGATGAATTGTTTTAAACTAGTAAAAGTTGTCTTGATGTGCTTCTTGTATTTTTGCTGTTTGCTTTGAGATTACAGAGCAGTGACATGGTGAAATGTATATTTTTGATTCAGAGGCAGTCATATGAAACAAACCGGCCAGGCATTCAAGCAGGAGACAACCTAAATCATAATATTTGGGGCATTTATACTTGCAAAGTCAGATAAATCCAATAGCCTAGTTGGCTCAAGATAAAGATTTTGCACCTGCTGTTTTGAATGTGCCTGTTTGTGTTCACCTCCCACACAGTCTCCAGTAGGACTACGCATTTCCTCAGAAGGAGAGAATGAGCATCGACAGCACAAAGCCTCAGTGTGGGTAGGCATTGTAGCAAGTTTTTAAATCCAGGGCACTTCAGCATTGGCAGTCTTCAATTTCAAGCTGGAATAAACCCCTCTGTCAGTGCTGCAAAGTGAAATGTCAGTTTTGTCTCTGAGCAATGAAGATGTTGAGCACTCTGACAATCAGATTTCATACGTCTGCACTAATGTGTTGTGAAAGGGTTTTTCCAAACTTCCCATTTTGCATCATGCTCTTATCCAGATTGACTCATAATAGGAAATAAGACCGATGTTTTTGTTCTCAGGACAGACCGTTGGTGATGAAAACACACACTTATACAGTCTCTCTTTACAGCTTTAAAAAGATCCATTGACTCGTTTTATTTTAGTCACTGGAACACAAGCACATGAGAAAATAAAGCTGCATTTAGTTTTGCATTCTTGCATCTGATAGGGTCGATTATAGTCTTGCAAATCTAGTCTAAGAATTCACCGATTCAGAGATACAGTATCATCTGCCCCCACTAAGTGTTACATTTTGCCTTTTTTGTACTTCCTCAAATTGCAAAAGCAGAAGTAAATTTACCCAAAAGTGGTATCCGAAGTGTTAGTCTGGATCTTAGCTTAATTTATAAGTAATATGTTGGGAACATTTAAAAAAATAAAAATAAAGAGAAAGATTACTTTCTAGGCAATGAGTGATTTATTTACGTGTAAACTACTCACACCATACCAGACCTCCTGCCATACTAGGTATTGGATAAGAAATAGCATGTAGCAGCCTAAGGTCAACCAACCGTCATTTTGTCTATGATGTTTCCCAAATGATTACTATATGATATATGGAATTTATATTCTGATATTTTAGCCATACTGTCCAGCCCTAGTGGCAGACAATTAACCTGTTGTGCCATGTACCTCTGTACTACTTCCTGGAAAAAAAGATTCAAGCACAACCGCTTTTCTTTAAAATGTTGCGCAAATGGCCAATCTCTACCTCAGCTCTCACGATATGAGCCCTTCCTATCCTTCCCTGCAGTTTGACATATAATCTGCTCCTTAATTTAGATCCACTCACAGAAGCTCTAGCTTCATGTCTTCAAACAAACTGTGTGTTTGTTGTGTGTAATACATGCATCATTGAATCTGTGTGTTTTTGTTTTTTAAATAATATCTGATGTAAGAAACTTATTTTGTCTATGCCGTCCAGTTAAGAAAAACTGAAATAAAGCTAATTTTTAATTAGATTAGATTGTAAAAATTCCACCAACTGTTTGTTCAGTCCACAGAGTTTATCATCATTTATCATTTATTGGCAATAAAGAGGCAATAGAAGGTAATTTACTGTCAACAGATCTCGACTCTTGATCTTGGCTCTGTTTGAGTTTCATTAGAAACCTATATTACACGAATGTACACTGGTTTTAGAAAAGAGATGATACATGTTCACACTAGTACTTAAGTTAATAAGCGGCAATGACATTTGCAGTGGTTATAGCTAGCTAATGTTATTAAGTAGCTTGAAAGGCCTTGTTTGCTGAATGCAACCCTCACTGCGGTCTACCTCGACAGCTAACCAGCGACACAACACCGTTAGCTAGAAGGGGTAACGTTACCAAGCAGAATAAGTTGTCTTTACTAGGGATCACTGCTAACGGAAAGGAGTTAATGTTGTATTTGAGAGCTAACGTGTTAAAGTGTTAGCCACACGGCTGCAGGGCCACAGAGAGACAGAGGGGCCCAACTACGGCTGCTTACCCTCTCTGTATTTCCTCCGCAGTTTTCTGTGAACGTTTTTGACGACTCCTGACAGCTTCTCCTGCTCCCTCTTGCACGGAGCTTCGTCTGGAATCGGCACGTAGAACAGCTCTGTGTGGTTTTCCGTCTCCCCTGTCTCGACATTGTCCCTGAGGTCCATAGCACCGCACCGCCGATGCTGCCCTAGCCAGTTGGTTCCCCTTTTCCCAGAAGCAAACGGACCGGCGAACCGCTCCACTGACCAACAAAACGCAAGCTGATTGGTTGACTTTGACAGACATGCTTTGGAACTGACAGTCCGTCGTCCAATCACAGGCCTGGTTGAGTACCTTAGCCTGCGTGCGCATAATCATATGCGTGCATGCCATGGAGCGTTTAAATGCGCCTTGTAAATCTCAATACTCCTGAAGTTATCCAAACTTCTGCTAGCCTGACAAGCCAGACCCAGAGCCATGTTTTTCTCTATCACTCTGGCCAGACCCACATCAAGATGTTGGGTCTGGGAACTCACCATTGGCAGGGCTCAATCCGAGGGGCGGGATAAACGGTTGTCTTTCAAATTCCCTCGGCACGCAATAGCCAACCAGAGCAACGCTAGTTGACAGATTCAACTTTTGCCTATCCGGTTGGCAAAACTCCGAACACATCTTCCTTTTTTAAGAATGACTTCAGCAGCAGCCATCTTCTTTGTTTTCAAGCAGTCCTTGTTTAAGCCCGCCCACCGACTCTATACATGATGTGATTGGCCTGACCAGAATTTGGTTTTTCCAGCTCACAAGCCAACAGAGAGTTGCTAGACTGATCCTGGCTGCAAATTACATTTGCTGCCGCTAGGGTGCGTCTAGATCTGTAGGCTAAACTTCTGCATTACTGCCGTGATGTCAACGATTTCATGTTGTTGAGAAATGAGGATTTGCGATGTGTGTTGTGATGTGTTTATTTTTATATGTGAGAAAAAGACACATTTCCTACCTTGGACGAGTCAATAATATTTTTCCTATTCTATTCTATTCCACAGACGATCGGAGGAATCAGGGATGGAAGGTGAATGTTCATGAACATAAAATGCATAAGTAGGTCCAGCTAAATGTTGTTCATGTAGGCTACTCTTCATTGTACACCTTCTGTGATAAAAGTGCAGCATCCAGAGTGTATGCACTTGATGTCAAAATAAAAAATAAACATCTTACATTCAGTATGAAAAAACAATGTACAACCCATAAAGGGTTAAAATGATTTTATATAGGACTAGGGTTACATTTTGTAGCCTGTCATTCTTGTGCATCCAATTTGACTTGTAGCATAGTGCCACCTAATGGTTCCAGTGTTATGTGGACCCAATGACTACTGTATCTTTTAATACAGTCTATGTATGGATCCCACATACAAATAGATCTCCGAAAACAGATGTCCTTTTCATTTTTTTTGTTATCTGACAATGTTAATTTGCCTGTGCATTTAAGTCTACATGTGTCAAAAAGAATACGAATAGCAGGATTGATTTTTAAGGAGTTCGGTTGTTGCAAATAAAAATAAAATAATTTCAATGATTAGCCTACTATTGTACATTTTGTACATTGATTGTGTAATGATTTAATTTTGCATTTATTGCGAAGTAAAGACAATACATTGTAGCTTAACTTTTGTTATTCTGACTGTATTTATACATTATTACAGAACACAACTATTCCTCTTTTTGAAAAATAACATATAACACTGTAATAGTCATGTGTAGGATGTAACTACACCATAAAAACATTATAATGTTAGTGGGTATTAATGGATCATCATCATGTGAGGTCTTACAAAAAGAGTCTAGGAGTAAACAGGAAAAGTTGTTTTTAACAAAGAAATTAGAAAGGCTTATAAAATGGTAATTATTTTCATATATAATTCATGCTTTCTAATATGTGGTATAGGTGTGTTTATGTTGCCTATTATATACTTTTAAAGTAATCATGTGCAAAAAATCATCAATAATTTCATTTGCATGTTAATATTTCTTTAAATAAACATGAAAATGTATACTCTCCATGTATAAAGACAGCACTAAATGATAAAAAAAACACCCTTATTTAAACGTTGATCCACATCGGGGTACATTTGATTCATCACTGCACTTGAGTAATACAAGTAAAAGCAGAAAGAGGTCAGACATGCATCTGTAAGTGTGGGAATGAAGAAAGTTGGCTGGTGCAGGCTGCAGGAGCTATTAAACTCTGTTGTGTTATCAGAATGTGCAACAGGTGTAGGGGTCAGCCAACATGCTCTGATAATATATGGCCAACATAAGCTCCACCTGCACAGCTAATAAGAATGAATTATTATTGCTCTCATGGGTTTTGCTTTGTGGGCAACACCTTTGTGGTACTGTATCATGTTTAAAAAGTATATTATACAACCATACTGACAGAAGAAGTTTGTTACTGTCTGATCTGATACTCCTCTTTAAAACCTCATGGTCTTATTTAGAACCTTTAAAAGACAGAAAGGACGGCTGGGTTGAATTACAGAACTAACAGATTATGAGTTTATTAAAAAGAGGATACTTGCAGTAAACCCCTGTCCCTGAAGGCTGTAATTGGAATTTGATCTATAAGGAATGCATAGTCTTCATTTCTTTGCACAGATAGTTATACCCTTCTATATGTCTCACAAAATGTTATTATGTTTCTTTTGGTGGCTAAAAATGTTCCTGTTCATTTGGCAAAAGAGAGTGCTAATCCTCCCAGTGGACTACACTGAAATCCCTTGGTGAGTACATTACTGCAGCTGTGTTCAGCTCAAAACACAGCTAAAAGCCAAAGTTCAAATAGGGAGCAGGCACTACATACTATCGCTACATGTGACTTGATTTGACATTATGTTCCTTCAAAATCACCCAACTACTTTGAACAGGCATTGAACACGGTCAGAAGAGTACTTCTGTTTTATTTTATTATTATCTGTTTTATCATTACTATTGTTGTGGACTCACACTAAAGACAGCATGTCAGAAATGCACATGGACTTGGCTCAAGGTTTGCCCTCTATTTGGAACAACTTAAAGAAGTGTGCCACTCTTTCCCAGAGAGTCAGCTTGATGCCAAACATATTTTAATACTGATAAGTGGTGATAACAAGATACCCAATTTGATCGGAATGCAGCCCGAGATAAAAAACAAAAACATTTCAACACACCAGAAACACAAAGAATCCAAACTGTCAGGTAAGAATCCGGTTTCTTTGTTCTTGTAGAGTTTCAGGGTATGACCGCAGATCTAGGACATGACATACCACTGATGGCATTCATATTTTCTTTGGAAAAACACTGATTACAGTTTTAAATTATCTGTTACTAACCTGCATACATTTAGAGGAAATAAAACCTATTCCAAGTATATAAACATTGTTGTTCATTTGTAAGTGAGTAAAGTGTAGTCCAACTCATTACAGGAAAATGTGTATTTGAAGACGTCAGTCAATGATCTGTTTTTCAGTGATGCATTAACTCAATGTATAATAGCCACACAGGCTGAAATATCTCAGCATCTATTGATTGCCATGACATTTTGTGCAGACATTCAAGGTCCCTTGAAGATGAATCCTAATGACGTTTGTACTAGCGCCACCATGAGATTCACTTTTGTGGTTATGAGTGAAATGTCTCAACAACTATTGGAACAATGAAATTTGGATAAGACAATCATCTTCCTTTCAGGGTATATATTGTAATAACTTTTCAGCTAGTGATATTATCTGGTCCAATTCATTGGTTTGTGTCCCAATACCTGCAAAACTAATAACATCAGCCTTAGGTGCACTTTGTGTTTAGTGCTTATAAGAATGTTAGAATACGCTCAAGATGGTGAACATACTTTTTAGCATTATACCTGCTAAAAAACACAAAGTTAGCCTTGTCATTGTGAGCATGCTAGCTTAGCATTTAGCTCAAAGCACCGCTTCAAAGCTGCTAGCATGGTTGTAGACTAATAGTCTTGTTTTCAATGTACCTGGTGGATATGAAATTGCAGAAATTAAAATAATTAAATCTATTCCTACTGTTTTCACTCAGCTACTATTGTTAGTCAACTATTAGTTATGTGACCACTACTAGTAATAAAAAGCCATTGAACACATTCAATTATTTGTCTTTAGTAGGCCTACAATTTATTCATGCCAGACTTATGAAAAGTAAATACACACAGAACACTGATAGGTTTCATTTAAACCTCAAAAATGCATTACCGCTGTGCAGAACTGATCAGTGTGAGCAATGGTCCGCAGCCTGTTGTCGACGCTAAGTTTTATGTACAGTAAAGCATAAAGAAAATGGGTTTATACTCTCACAACAGAGAGTTAACATCCTCCCATAGGGAATACACAGCATTTATTCTGATATGTGTCATATATACTTGTAATGCCCATTATAATTCATTGTTGTATGTATTTTCTTCATCTACTTCTTCTATTTAAACCATTAGTAATTGTGTAGGTCTTGCTAATATAATCAAATTGTGGTATGAGGTAGCAAAAAGGGAGAGTTATTATTTTGTGAGTGTCAGCACCTTGTACACCCATGGATCTCTAAAGTCCATGGTAAACAATACCACAACTAAAACTGATTTTTACAACCTATTCTGTTGTTGTTATTGTTGTTCTGGCTGCCTCTCTCTTTGACAGTAGAGCCAAACCACTGATATCAAGTAGAGCCCAAAACAGGCAAGAAAATCATAACGGTACGCCACAACTAAAAATACCACTAACAAGGTGGCGTATAACAATGTTCTTGAGATATTGCTGCAGGAAAAAGTCTCTTTCCACCATGAAACATTTCTGTTGATGCTTTCCTGTCCACTTGACGCTGGCAGAGCTGCAGCTGTGTGTTGGATATCTGCAGTCTCTGTGTCCTCATGATTGTCCTTCAGACGGCTCAGGTGCTGTTCTTCATCCAGAGATTCACTGATGGATGGCATGGGTGTGGACAGCAGTTTGCTTCTGCTTACAGAGGGCCTTTTGCCCGCACTAAAACCTGTATCTTTGTCCCTGTCTTTCTGGGCCTGTGCCCCAGTATGAACGGCCCTCAGACAGTGCATGTATAACTCCACCTCGTCGTCTGAGTCGGACTCTGCTGAAGCGCTGTCGTGGCTCGTTGGGTCGCTTTTAGGTTCATCTGTAAAAATGCACAAACCGCCCTCTGCAGCGACAAATTCGTTTTCATCTCTCACAGCTTTTGATAGGTCACGTGTAACATTCTCGTTGCTTTGGAAATCTTCCTCCTTGTAAAGATGCATTTCAGTTGGGATGTGTCCATCATTTTCTTTGTCTATTACTCTCTTGTCCTGCACATTGTTCACCAGAGCAGACAAACCATCCTCAACCTTGTTTTGTGTATTGTCTAACCTCTCTTCAAAACACCCCACTTCATTTCCCCTGTCGATTATCATGGTCTCTGACTCTGCATCTACAATCTCTGACTCTGTTTCAGCAACTAGAATTTCCTCCTTGTAATCTGGATTCTCTTCTTCTACGTTTTGCTCCCTTGGTTTTACCTTATCCTCCCACTCCACACTTGCTTCATCCTCATTGGTCAAGTCTATTTCCATTTCTTTCTCCTCTATCTCCTCTTCATCTTGGACATTTGTCTTTTCAATATTGACCTCCTGTATCTCTGTAAAGTGTTTTTCTTTCTCTAACTCTGTCTCCTTTTGTTCCTCTCTTTTCTCTACTTCAATCTCCTCAGCTAGTTCTTCCTCTTCAGCTGTCTTTGTGGCTTGAACATAGTCTAAATCTTTCACGTCTTCCCTGTCTTTTCCAGCCACAATCTCCCCAATGTCCTCTCCAATCTTTTGCTCTCCCTCTAAAACATATGCATCCTCAGCCTTGTTCTCTGTTTTTAAACTTACTGCCTCACTTTCCTCTTCTTCTGTTAATATGTTTTTCTCCTCTTCTTCAACCATCATTTCCCAGTTTACCTCAGTAGTGTCTGCAAAACACAAATTCTCCTGTATTGCGACAGCAGCTTCCATTTCAAGATGCTCTATTTTTTGTGTGTCTTCATCTTTGAGCTCCAAGAACGTGTCACCGTGTATGTGATTACTCATCGTTGCTTTTGTCGTTGACTCAGCTACCTCACCAATGACCTTCATTTCAGCAGAGTGTTTTGTTTCATCTTTATGCAAGTTGTTCACCAGTTTCTTTCCTTCTTCCACATTATTAGTTTCAAAAGATATCGGAGTTGTTGTGACGTTCCTCTCCTCCACAATCTCAAAACTAGAAACGTAGCTATTGTCAGTTCCTTTCGTAGCTGAATTATTGATGTGGTCAGGATTCAAATCACGGAAAGCTTTATCCTCCTCTGTAATGGCATTGGTTGATGATATAGTTGCTGTTTTGCCAACGTCATCACAGTTGTTTGATTCATGTACACACTTAAAGTCGGTTGCTTCACTGCGGCTGGTCTGTTGGTCGGTCTCGTCATCACTAACACGCTCTGATACACTCTGAGAAGGTTGAAGTGACATAAATGAGGTTTCTAGACTGGTCATGACTTCTTGTGTTTCACTTTGTGCAAGGGTTTCATCTAGATTAGTTTTAGTTTGTGTACATGTATGCTCTGGCAGGTCACGAGTGAGATTGTCTTCCTGTGCTTCTCTCTGGCAATGTAAATTATCAGTGGGTATATGTGGATTCAACAAATGTCTATTTAAAATGTTTACAGCATGTGCATGTATGACTGTGTCTCCTGAAATAGTTTTTGGAACCTCCGATGTATTAGTGCGTCTCTGGTCTGAATGTATAATATCATCTGGATCCTGCAGTGTTTCTGCATGGTGCAGAATGTTGTTTGCTGTCACACTCAAACTCGTTTCTTCTTCTTCAATGGCAGTGCTATTTGTGGCGGCATCTAAGCATTCTTTGTTTGATTCCTGGGTCTCAGTCACATTTCCCTGAAGGTCGTCATCATTAGTGTCTACACGAACAGTGCAGCTAGTAAGTGCGCTTTCAGCATGACTGTAACTTTGAGTTAAGTTTCTAACATTCAGTGTAGCTTGTACTGGATTTGCCCGATCACTTTCACTTCCCAACCTGCCAAACACCTGATGATACAGCGGAGCCAACACGGTTCCAAATGTGAAGCTGTTGGTCTGGCTAACAAGGTTTTCACTGTTCACTACTGAAATAACTCTGTCAGCTGGTTCAGCTGCAATGTCGCATTCCTCAGCGTTTGAGACGGACTTGTTGATATTTTGGCATTTTGCGGGAGCAAGCTCATCATTTGATGGGTTGTCTAGAATATCTCTAGCACTCTCACCTCCTGATAAGGTGGCTGAGTCAGCCAAATTGATGCTCTCAGATTCCTCTGTCTCATTGTTAGACGTGCAGTTGTGTGCTGGTGACGTATCATGTTGAACATCAAAGAGAGGTTCGCTGCATGTTTCCAGAGATTCAGAAACAAAGTGAGAACCTTCTGATTTACTGCTCCCCTCAGGAATTGATCGCACATCTGAGTGCTTTTCCTCTGGGGTTTCTTCTTGAGCTGCCTGTTTTGCTTCTGGAGGTGATTCATCTCTTTCAGTGTCATTCGCTCCACCATTTGTCTGAGAAAAGTAGTCCCTCACCCGAGCCATCCGTGCAGCCTTTCTGCAACATCTTTGGCTGCAGTTCAGTCTGTTCTCGGTCTGTCCATCAACAACAGGGAAAGATTAATTTTAGTTTGCTCACACAGTAGTTATGCTGTTTTACAAAAAGGGAGTGGGGTGACATTTAAACACTCAGACACACACACACACACACACACACACACACACACACACACACACACACACACACACACACACACACACACACACACACATACTTCAGATTAAAGTATATCCTTCACTGCATTTTGGTTTAATTAAATATACAAAGACAAACACTAGTTTAAATTAGCAAGCATGACAACATATGAGACACTGAGGAATTGCAAACAGCATGTACTGAGTGTCCTTTAGGTGCACCGTTCATGCTGTCACGCTTGTGCTACTCAAGTTCCGGTCATGTGATATTCTCTCAGAAAGTGCACCAGGGGTCATGTTAGGTTTTCTGTTCCTTCTGATACAGCACCTCATAGACACACTATCGTGTTTTTAAATCCACCTTTCACAGCCAATAATGCTTGTAAAATCAAGTTTGAAAATAAGAGATTATTTAAACAATCAAAAATAATCTGCGTCTGTGTCTGATGAGAAGGATTTAGGATTTCACACCAGTTAGATAAAGTCTCAATATCTGACTAGGAAGTCTATAGGCAAGCCATACAATGTATAAGTAAACTAGACTGATGTGATTTTTTTTTTTTTTAACTCACCAGTAATTTCTTTCGATCTTCCTCTGATGTTCCTGACAGGGCATCAGAGATTTGCTTGGCTTTCATAGTGTCCGCTTCCTCTCCATGTTGTGACACATCTGGAGAAAAAAGACATTTAAATGTATCTTGAGGCTGCACTAATACAGCCGTGTCTTTTTTAATTCCACAATCATTTTCTTCATTTCCCAATCAGCAAAGTAAATATTCACCCAGTGAAAGGTTTTTCTGAGATGAATCTTCCGTTGCAGACATGTTTTCCACAGTGGAGAAGTTCTGACTGTGAATCAATAAAATTGTGATCAGTCAGACTTCTATGTGACTATCACCAATCAACAAACCACATAAGGTGACAAAGTTGAGATAAATTAATCATTTTGATTAAAAGATTAGTTCAAATCATTTTGCTGATGGTGTTTGATCATAATATTCATTCAGCAATAATATAGAGAGTTTCCACCAGTTATGTTAAATAATTAGCTTGAAGCTTAAGGAAAATACTGACCTCACATAGTCTACGTATACATAAACCTGATTGGCTAGTTTATCCTTTGCTCAACAGGTTAAACAGAAGCCAATATTTTTTAAATTGCATGGCAGAATATGGCCAGCCTGCTCTCCAACCTTTGGCACAATTGGCTTTTCTCCTGTGTCCAAAAACATCACCAGTGTTGACCTTTAAAAATCCCTATCAATGATCCTCACCTGAAAGTCTTAAGGCAGCCTTTTTTGTTCACATTTTCCCTCTGTGGCTTCTCTTTTCTCTCTTTCACTCTCTGGTGACAGAACAGCACGTAGTTCCTGTTGTTATTGTTGGCCCAGAATGTCCCCACCGGAGTCTCATATCGCAGACAAAAGTCAACTCTGGCTCCCTGCTCCCCGAATGGAGGCACTAGGGTGAGCTTAAACGAGAAACCATCCATCAGACTGTCACTGGACCCAGGCATGTACTCTGCCAGGAGGTCAAAGTGGCTGGACCACGAGTCCAAAGTGGTTCGGATATATACCGCCTTATTGAAGGAGATGTTGAGGACACGAATCACTCCTTTCAGTATTGTGGTCCCTGGAAGTAACTCGATAGCCTCTAACTCCAATTTCTGATCCCGGACTTTGACAAACAGCTCCTTATTAGACAATGGAAGGGAGAAAGTGAGAGGAGATAGGAAGTATTCCTCCGCATCTCTACCTTCGCCCTCAGAAGAATCACATAGTGGCAGCTTGGGTACATCCCAAGTGTCAAACTCCTTTACATGCACCAAACTGAGGCCTTTGGCATCTGCAAAGGACACTCTCCTGGAACCAGACAGGGGCAGCTCAGGCTCAGAGTCCTCGTCACTGTCAGAGCTCTTTCTACGTGGGAGAGGAGAAGATTTGGGCCTGATGCCGTTCACCACCTCATACTCATCATCGTCCACGTCCGAGGAGCTGAGGCCTGGCACTTCTAAGAGGTTACAGGCCCCAGAAGGTCTTGCTTGTCCCACAAACTCCATGGGGCTCCCTGTAGGAGAGTCAGCGGGAAGTGAACTGCAGTGCATCTGCTTCTGGCAACTGACATTGAACATGCTCTGACTTAACAGATGGAATCGAGTTACAGATGACATTGTTGCAAGGGCCAACACTATAAATAGGCCAGAAGGGACTTAAACTATGTACAGTAGTCTAACCTCAGGAGGAGAAAATATTATCCTGTTGCCTCTCTGAGAGTGACATTTGCGTGCTATAACCAATCATATAGATTGATAATTATCTAATTTTCTCGCAAGAAAACTTCTCCAACAAAAGTACAGTGTTGTGAACATTGTCCTTATGTAACTGTAGTAATTTCTCCCTAGAGAGTTGTAATGCTGTTTGTATAACAAGCATGAGATTTACCATGGCAGCTATTTGTGTTTTGTTGCTTTTGGCCCACAACGGCTCACATAAGGTCTAAAACAGAACAAATGGCCTCTGCATACTGTTTAGACCTCCAAAATAGTTTCCACTGACCAATCACTGACTCTCTGATGGTGCAATAACTGTGGAAGTATGTAAGAAACAACCATTCCACATAAGTTCATTCTTTTTTCTGCTTATCCCATATCAAGATGTATCTTGTGTTTGTACTATTTCCTGTGTTTATCTCACAGCTGTGACAAAGTGGCATGTCCAGCTCCAGCCACAACCAAAGCGCTTAGTCCGTAATCTTACTAAGCAAATAAAATAAATATTTTAACAGTGAGTAAGAGTCACAACACTCTTACTCACTGTTAAAATATGTCTCTTAACTGAAGAATGGTGAACCCCCCCTGACTTTGATATAAACAGTATAAAAGGATGTCAGACTGTCTGGAAGATAATAGTTTTGTCCAACAGGGAAGAACTAAATTGTGGGATCTGATACGGACAGGATGCTCTAAAGTTTACTGCAGTGCTAGGACTTGGAAGTAAAATAAACAATGAATACAGAGAAAAGAAGAACAAGACAACATCTCACAGATACTTCATACAAAGAGGAAAAAGCGGTATGTGGCTTCATAAATGCATCTGAGACAGAAGAGAGCAGCAGAGAAATGATTGCACAGGGAATGGCTGCAACAATGGCAGATGCTGTCAGTACCTATGAGAGCATCCTCACCAACCCAGCTCATCCACCAGATAACACGAGCAGCTCCACAGACAATCCCTCCTCAGAGGACACAAAGCTCTTCTCAAAGCCTTCGCTCTCCTACATTGCCCTGATTGCCAAAGTCCTCTTGTCATCCCCCTCCCAAAAACTCAACCTGGCATCCATCTACAGAGCAATGGAGGAGCGGTTTCCCTACCTCAGGAGCCGGGGCCGGAGCTGGAGGAACAGTGTCCGACACAACTTGTCCGTGAACGACTGCTTTGTGAAGGTGAGCCGCTGCGAGGACGGTCGGGGCCACTACTGGGGTGTCCACAAGGCTCACCTGAGAGACTTCCAGCAGGGAAACTTCAGGCAGTACAGGAACGTTAGGGGGAGGAGGAAGAGGGAGAGACATGGTAAAACGGCAGGGTGTCTGGCTTGGACGGAGACCAGTTGCTTCCTGGGAAGGTTCTATGAGAGCAGGTCTTTGGGTTGTGTGGAGCCACAATGCCCTCTGCAGGAACAAAGGAGGTATCAGATGAGTTCTTTGGACTGGACCCAACCTCGCTATCAGCCTTGGAGCCTCAATGCAGGCTGGGTACAATCCCCCAGCTGGATGAGACATTACTATTTTCCAGAGAGGCTACCTGACTCATATGGCAGGGCTGCAGCTGAGAGAGGGCACGGCAGTCAACCCATGACTTCCACACTGCGCTGTTGGGGCATGAAAGAGGCATACGGAGGCAGGTCCATGACACCACCAGTGCAAGAGCTCAGGTTCCCTGGCTGCTAGTGTATGTCTCCAGTCATCAAAGAGTTAATACAACCTTTACCTTACAAAGTCAACTTTTAATTTAATTCCTGAACTGTCTTAAAGGTGCAATATGTAATACTGACAGCTAGTGTTTAAAATAGTTACTGCAGTACAAATTCAAAATAATGAAGAGAGTTTTCTCCCCCGCATTATCCTCCCCAGACTCGAAGTTCACGGAGGTTGCCAGGCTGAGACCCCAGCATCCACAACAATGTTGCTAGACGCTTGTCTCACATAGCCAGACATTACTTCACAGCACAGCAGAGTAGCTAACGTTAGATGCTGGCTATATTGACAGTCATAAAAGCCCGTGCTCACGCGCAGCTCTGTACCCAACCGGCAAGGCACATTGTTTCGGCTTAGAATTACAGTAGGAACCGCTAAAAACACAACAACCTCGCTGTCCTCTCCACCCGATGGACATACACACTTCCTAGGCTTAAATTACGATAGGAACCGTTAAAAACAACACTGTGTCTCAATTGTTTTTGCGAGTAACAAACTCGGGGACTCTAGCTATACAATTCAATGTGATTACTCGAATGCTGAAATGACATTAAATGCCCGTCCCTTGAAGCCAAGATAAATTAGCCTGAAGCTAAAGCTTACCTGTTCAGGAGGAAATTAGCCAACTCTGTGTCCTTTTGGGCTCTAAGCTGTCTCCATCTTTCAAATACATCTCCAATATTTACCCGGGGTTTGTTACGTCTCTGGTCACACAGCTGTTATAAACATGCCGTTTTTTTTAGGTCTGGTAGAATCTATCTCGTTGATCCTGTTCGTTTGTTTGCTGCTTTCATGGCTGTATTAACGTTACAGCTGTAGCACGCTGGGTTTAAGTTTTTACAGGTATATCTGGCAAGCCAGCCTGGCTGTCAAACTGGGCAGTTGATAACGGCCAAAACACAAACAGAAATTCCGTCACGGAATGGAAATTTCAAAAGGAGAAAATACTGGCATTAGCATTGTTGTCAGAAAAGATAGTATTTCAACTTAGCATGTTTCCTTAATATCTGATGACGCATTGGGGTCATTTTTGGATTTATTACAGTAAATATATTACATATTGGACCTTTAAAGTATTATAATGAAAAGTAAAACAAGATGAACACTAAATGGAAATGTTTTTTTTCCTGTTTCTGAATATAGAGAAGAAATGTACATTATTTATTTTCCAATAAAAACTGGAGGGCAGGTAAATACTAATCCAGTAGGTGGCAGAAAGTTACCTTGGTAACAATAGCTATAATTCAATCATTAATTGCTCTGTTCTGCTTTAAGACACATTTTGTAGATAGAAGATCTATTTGGCCACTCTTCTCAAATGTCACTTATATAAATGCATCATATCTAAATTTACATCACTTATCTTATCCACATTTACATGGTGTCAATAGTTTCATCCTTAACATGTGTTATATTATTGTTGTGTAGATTCAAAGCTATGCCATGTTATTTCTTCATTCTTATGCCATGATAAAAGAGAAAACCTTAACATTTTGTGTGTGCAAATAATGGATTATTTGTTCTTTACCTTGATATCGCTCTCGTCTCACCAAAGAATAATTACTCCTGATGCTATGGCAGCCTGACCTACTCATCATCTTCCTTCATCATGTAGTTGCACTCTGTAAAACATTTTTGCAATAAAGAGCTGACATTACAAGAAGCCACTGTAGGAGTGTAGTATGCTTAACAGAAGAAAAGAAAGAAAAGAGCAACAAAAGAGTAAAACCAACATACTTAAAATCATGAAGAGGTGTAGAACTGTCCTGTACAAAGTTTATTACGTCAGAGTCATATCAGGTATTGTTTGTCAGTGTAGCTGTGTTGAAGTTTTACACTCTAGGGTACACAGCATTTATCAACAGCCAAAATTAAAACACTTTCATTTGTTTTAAACAGATGTACTGATATGCTATTCAAATAAAAGTGCTGAGGCCACTGTAAATAGCACTTTGATAACAGTTTGACAGTTGTGTAGCTGCAGAGTTCTTTTTGTCGTTGACACTGCATATCTAAATAAAGTCACAGACAACTACACTTGTCTTTTCTCAGAGCGAACCCTTTGTTTTAATCATGAAAGACAATAAATTATGCTTGTTTTGAGGCATTTATTTTATTGGATAGTGTATGTCTATGAATATCAACAAAGAAAAGCAAATGCCTACAAAAATGGATTCTTACTGCGAAATAAGCAACCAGAAAGCACAACATCATGTTTTGTCTATATAATATGTCAAAATATACATTATATTTTATATCATTGCAATGTAGATGTGATGTTTATTAATCCAAAATATTTTTTTTTTTATAAATGTTAAAAAAGAAAACATCACTACAAATGTGGAGACACTCATGTAAGCCCTGTTACTTCTAAGCCCAACATAAATTTAAAAAAGAAGCTTTAGCTGACTTTCCTGTTTTTCACATCCTGGTAATCAACTGCTAGTCTCACTGTCTAAGGCTGACACTGTGGCTCCTCCCACTCAGGTAGACACACAACTCCATCAGTTCTCTCCCATCCTCACTCCAAACTGCATGACTTGGAGACATCAACTCTGCCTTGCTGCTCTGAATTCGACTATTCACCTTAATGGTATGTAGCTTTAATACAGTTCTGACAGAAATAGAGACGTCAGAGAGCTTTGATCAGATTTTACTTATTGTATGTTTCTAAGAATGAATAGCTTACTTAAAGTTAAATTCCTATTTGTGCTCAATTGGTTAATATTGATATTGTATTTTATAGCTCTCTTGTGTTTATATGTAAGGTCTTTTTTTACCTCTTAAAAAAAGTTGGACTTGAAAATCTCCATGCAAGCTTTACTGGATCTTCATGACCTGCCAATAAGAAGACACAGACACATTTACTGACTATATATTGTGTCAAATAACACCGATTTGAGAAAGGTGATACTGTGTGATAATGTCCATGTCCAACACATCAAAACATATTTAAATGCATATAGACACTTTCATTTAAGAACCTCCTGTAAACATACAGTATGTTTGTATGGCACTGTTATTTGTGCATGAGGTCTAGATGATTTTAATGTCCAGAATTTGGTATTTTTAAATGTTATTTTGCTGAAATGTTGATGCTTTTATGCTGTTTCCACTCACATGCAACTAAATTCTTACATGGAAATCACAGATTTATTAACTCTATCTAGTCTGTAGTTTATTAAATTGCATCTATATAATTTCATGGATTTGAAGCCTTGCATTGTTCATTTCAGTTGTGCATAGGATCGTTTTTTATTGCATTTTTGTTTTATTTCTTTTTGTTTATTAGCCAGCACCTCAAAAAGCATGCCCATCATCTTTGGTATTTACTTTTCTTGTCATATCTTTACCACAAAGCCACACAAAGGTGTAATTTAGCAATGCTGCTGATCTGTATCTCAGTGTGTGAGTCTTATATCTTATTTCGTGTTGACTGTTTTCTTTTAGGAGCTGAGCTGGTATGCCTGAGTCTCCTCTCAGTCCCACGGCAGCCCGTCAAACCCCAGCCAGCAGCCTCCTCAGTCACACAGACATCAGTGCAAGAGAGAGAGTAGCTAATGGGGACTCCTGCAGTGGAGTGAGTGGTGAAAACTTGCAGAGTCTCCACCATAAACAGGTATCTTCATCCTACTCCTCAACCTCCCCCTCATCCTCCTCTGCTGCTCCTTCCTCTTCATAAGCGGGAAATAGAACAGTCTTAGGCAAACAGATGTCAAGAGAAATACCTGCATGTCAGCTCCATATTGGACGTCCTCTGACAGGACACCAAACCCAGAGCCTGCAGCTCTGTTGACAGTGGTAGGGATTTCATATGAGATCTGATCCGGGTTGGGAGTTGACACGCAGAACTCTGTTTGTCCTTCATTATTAGTTTGTGAGTCAGAGCCAGGGAGGAATAATTGTCCACAGACCTAGGCCAAACAGATGCAAGTGAAAGGCAAATAAGCATGACCCAACATAATTTTATGGTTGTCTGTTGTGATTCTATCCCTGGGAATCTTAATCTAGGGGATCTATGAAACAACAAAATAATGAACGCCTGGTCAACGCAATTTCCTTCCCGCTTGTCAGTTTGGTCTGCTCTTATCACTTAATTCACTTTCTAAACCTGTGCAAGGCGCTATACTTGTGACCCTAACAATAAAACAAAAAACATTGCCAGCATACAGTAGTAAAGGGTCTGCTAGCTTTGTCTGCAACCACGTGAGCAAAATATTTTTTTGTAATTTTCGTTGAAACACTACAATAAAGTGACATTGTCATTATGCCACCGATACAACGTTGCCTGTCTGCCAGACTGTGATTTCAGATTTCAAAACATAATAATGGCTTGTGATATGAAAGTTTTTCAACCTGAAAACTCTGCACAATGTTACAAATGAAGACTATTTACTGTGAAGACTGGTTTTCCCTTATAACAAAAAAAGGGACATCCATCAGTAATGTATTTCTTCCAAACACCTCAAATGGTTACCCAGTGATTTGTAAAGCATGATAATGAAACCAGCAGTATGTCAGTGGCTTCTTTAAAACTACATACACTAGAAGATTCAGGAAATACCCAAGAAGTGTAAGACTATATGGCTGCAACTTGCAATTGTTTTCATTATTATTGAATCTGTTCAGAGTTTATTACGATCAATCAATAAACTATAAACAATCAAAGTTACCTCTTTAAGTTGCTTGTTTTGTCTCAGAAAAATTGTTGGAGAATTTAAGAAGTAGGCCTATGTGGTGCATTGTTAATTTTAGCAAAGGCACCTTTTTTTTTATTCCCCTCACATTTAGATAATTTTTTTTTGTGTGTAATTAAATATTGCAAATAGTCGAACAAATACTGCACATTTTCTGTTTATTCCACCAATAATTTCTCTGTCCTAATCTTTTGTCTCCGGTTCCTTTAGTCCAAAAATCTATTTAATTTGAATACAAACAGAAAAGCAGCAAATCCCCACATTTAAGAGGCTATAAATGCTGTAACTGCAAATTCTTTAAAATGGTCACATTTTTGTTCATCGACTTATCAATTAATCGACCTACTGTTAAATAAGACCAAATCCTACGTACCTACAAGCAATGCAGACTGTTATACCTGCTGTGCCAAAGTTAAACTAATTTCCACTGTTCCAAACGTTTTTTAGAACAGTGGACATTTTTCTCTTATCAGTCTAGTTGAAACAAAGGAGGTATTATCTCAAAGGACTGGGAAAAAATTGAAACACTTGAGGTCCCTGATGTATTCTTCTTTCATTACATCCTGCAAGCCGCTAAGATATTACTCCAATATAGACTTATAAGACTTCACAGACACCGATGAAGAACATCAGGTCACAGCCCTTATACAGTTGACAATTTACATTTTGCATGTAGAAAATAAGAGACATTGTTCAAATAATACATTATATTTCCCCCAACAATCAATTGACATTATTATTAGTATTATTATTAGTATTATTATTGTTATTATTATTATTATTATTATTATTATTATTATTATTATTATCGTTAGCATTGTTTGTAATACAACATGTTGGATTTGTAAGTGTTGTTTCTTAATGCTTTCATGTTGATGTTACCTCTGTATGAATACAAAAGGAGACACTCACACTGTTATTTGTAAAACTCAATCAGTAACAGTGCAGATCAGTTATTATTCTGTGCGTGTTTGCCTTGATTAATACCCATACACTTCTATTAGGAGTCACAACAAGCATGTAATTGTGTTGCTAATTAACTGGTCAGCCAATCTCCCATCTCATTTAGGGTCAATGACACAATCCAGCATGATGATGTTCACAAAAGGTTGACAGCACTGTTTTGTAATTGGATTGGAAAGACTCCTATTCGACGGTTATTATTACTGTTTAACACCTGACACTTGCCTTCTCACTCACTCGTCCTCTTGCCTTCACTCTGTAGACTGTGGTCCTTTAACAGTTTATCCTTCCTCATCTTCTTGAAGGTGTTTGTGGCTATGATGGCTCCTCAGCAGATGCAGCAGCTCCTTTCCTCCAACCAGCTGCAGGCTCTCATTCACCAGAAGCAACAAGCCCTTCTGCTCCAGCAGGTAATTACTGCATTCTGGTTTACTGGACTATAGCCCACCTTTGCAGAATAAAGTTTGAGTTTTTCTTATAGCCTATTTATTGGACTGAAACTACTGTAACTAAATTAGTGAAGGCAATATGTTAACTTTAGCCATAAGCGAGTAGATAGAGATAAAGATAGTTATCGTTATAAGATAGATAAAGTTATGTTACTGTAACATTAGCTAGTTAGCCTAGCTAGCATTAGCTGTTAACCTTCCAAGGTAGCCACATCAAGGTAAGCACATTTGTTAGCTAGCTAGTACGTCGACTGTCTTGCTGGGTGTGTCAGCTAGTCAAACTAGTCTGCTGAGGCATAAATAAACTAAAATAATAAATAGCTTGTATGTCTTTTGGTTAACATTAACTTTAGCTACTTACCTACCTGACCTTCCAAGTTTAATTTATTGACATTGCTTTTTCATGACAGACATTTTTACTTGTCATAGCAGGAAGGAAACACAGGTATAATTAATAATAATGTACTACATTAAGCTTTACTAGTTTTAGCGCACTGTCAAAACAACAGCACTAAAATCACTTAAATTCCAGCTTAAGTTCCTTTTGTCATTTATTAATTTAACCCAATTTGTTTGAGGTTCTTTGACTTCATTCCACTGAGGTGGTGTAACTCAATCATTCTTGCCAATGTTCTTGTCACTGTCACATCTTTAAACTAAAATAATAGTGAAATTGTACCTCCTATCTCAAATTGGCTCATTGTTGGTAGTAACAAAAGGAAAAACGTGCATGTCGGACCTCTCTAAAGAAAGACACAAGGGATCCAGAATTATTTTTTTTTGAGAGTGAGATGAAAGTCTATAGTAATAATAATGTTACAATAATGGTCCATCACTATTTTCCTAGCAACATCTGAAAGAGTTTTACAAGAAGCAACAACAGATTCACCTGCAGCTGCTTCAACAAAAGCCCAGCAAGAAAGTCAAAGAGGTAAGTAGTTATTCATGGTCTGTTTTTCTTTAATTCTATTTATTTAGGTTTTCAGTGTGTTTAACTCATTTAGCTCTAAAGTTTAGGATCAATAAAATGTAATACATTAAATTACAATGTCTGGTGTAAGTGGCCTGCAAGTGACATAAATAATATAATCATAATTTAAAAGGACAGATAGAGGAAGGTAGGAGATCCAACAGAAATGTCCAATCAAGAGAGAACATGTTTGTGTGCTTTGTCACTTGCTTTTGGGCTTTGAGAACAATGTTTTCTAGCTGAAGTTAAGTCATTTTTGAAGGATGCCTTTACAGTTGCAGTATATGCCACTGATTTTATCTCAAGATCAATACTTGGACAACTGCCAGGAGATAAGAAAGTGTGAGCACTGAGCAGAATTTCACATGAATACTACCTCACTTTTCTGTGAAATGTTCTCTCTCGGTCTGCCAGCTCCCTGCACAGCAGCTTGTGTTCCAGCAGCTACTCCAGCAGCAGCAGCAGCAGCAGCAGCAGCAGCTCCTCCGGGTGCAGAGACCCGTCCTGTCCTCCCCCGCCCTCTCTCCAGGTCTGTCCTCCCCCGCCCTCTCTCCAGGTCACTATGTTTCATCTCCCTCAGTAGCAGTGTCTGTTGAAAGAAACGGTGATGTCAGCTGTTTCATTTCCAGTGTACGGGGTGTTTTGATGTTCTCTACAGTATCTGTGTTTTTTGTGTTGTAATACAGAGCATGTTTGCTAATGTGAGGTTACAATTTACAGTAAGGTTACTATTTGGTGTTATCATACCAGTAGGGTACAAACAGACAAATATGGACATGAATCTGATTCAATTTTGTCACAGAGACTTCCACACAAGATTTGTTTCTCGTTGGTTTTACGCTCATTTACATAACTGCACTAAACTCAAAAGAGACGATGATTAAAGTGAATCTAAAAGTAGAAAACTCATCCTTATTGATCTTGTTATTGTTTTTCTTTGTTCTTTCTTTGTAAAGTGCCTTTGAGTACCCTTATAAATGCTATATAAAATGAGTGTATTATTATTATTATTATTATTATTACTCATATTCTAGCTGTGATAATTATTCCTTGATTACAGTGAAGAGGTAACATGAGGTCATGAGAAAGAGTTGCTCTTCTCGTTTCTGCCCTCAAACTTTGAGGTAGGAATGAGTAGAAACTGTGAATGTGGAGCACAGACCAAAAAGTGCAGATGTGAAGAGCAAAAACATTCTCATTATAAAGTAAATATTAATATTTTTGGAGAAGAAAAAAAAAAGATATACCACTCAGATGCCTCTAATGCATACTATATAGATAATAAACCATCCATTATTTTTGCAGTTTCCTAAATCAACATGGAAAACCAAAAACTCAGAACACATAGATTTGGAAATCTACAATATGTTTTTTCTTTTATGTTTTAGCTGGTTTTAGCCCTGCAAAGATGCAGCAGATATGGAAAGAGCTCACAAACGGAATAACTGAAGATAAAACCGCATCGAAAGGCAATCAGGTCTCTTCTGCTAACAACATAATGTCAACAAAAGTCACAGGGAGGCCGACCGGTGACCAGCAGTCGTCTTCTCCTCGCGGGGCACAATGGTACGATCTGTCTGTGTGGTGCTGTAAACTGATTGTGAGAACTGAGGTGATAGTGCCTCTTTCTAAACATCAAAGACTTGTTATCTGTAGACAGTTTCTTTCTCTCAAGTTGCAGGTGAGCAGCGGTTTTGCTTTGGCAGCGAGACTTCACTTTTAATTCCCCTCGGGACGATATATTTTGTCTTGTTTGTTTGCTTTGTGTTCCACCACCAGAAGTGGTTCAGCAAAGAAAAAGTTTACACGATAACATGTCCCAAATCAAAAGTAAATTGTTTTCCATTTGTTTTTAGGGCTCCCCTCCACCTCTCTCTGTCATGTTCTGCTACCTGAAAAGAAAACCACACTTATATCTGTTTTATTGCTGCTTTGCTCTCGTTTTGTTGCTGTTGTCTGTGTGCTGTGCTTTTTAATCATGACAGTACTTTGACTCTAGTGCTGTGAAAGCTGATCGCGCTGCCGCACACGCTCTCTACGGTCACGGTGTGTGTCAATGGCCCGGATGTGAGTCGTTGTGTGAAAACTTCAGCCAGTTCATCAAGTAGGTTTTTAACTCCATCCTAATGCATTTCACTTTCTAACTTTAAATCTAAATCTCTAGTGATCTTTGAAAAACCCAGTAGGTTAGTTAACAAAATGTACTGCTGCTTCGTTTCTGTGACTTAAAAGTAAGGATAAGACATAAGGGGTAAAATGTCAGTCAGCTTGGATTCACCGTAGTTACAATGTATTTCAATGGTATCAAAACATCCATAGAAACTTCTCAAACCGCTCGAGCATAATCCCCTTCTCTGCTGTTGATGCATTTGTTCAGTACAGTATGCTTCAAATGATCTTCACTTCGCCAAGAAATCATTAAATGTATATGTGTGTGAGTGGTTTAAATAAATGTTTTGATAGATTTTGAGATTTTTTCTTTTTTTTTTTTACCATGACTCTGGGTCACCGTTGAAATCCATTGTAGCTGACTACAGCTGCTATCTCTGCGATGGAGCAAGCTGCAGACTTTTTAGAGTCTTTGATACTCAATAGACAGATTCTCAGCAAAGTATTCCTTTAACGCCCTGTTGTGTGTTTCAGGCACATAGGCAGCGAGCACACTCTGGATGACAGAAATACAGCACAGTGCAGAGTCCAGATGCAGGTGGTTCAGCAACTTGAGCTTCAGGTAGGAATGAGTCCCAACAAAAAGATAAAAGTTAGAACTGCTGCTTGGATGTGAGCTAGTGTGGAAACCTATCCTATGTGTTTGGGTCAAACAAAGGAATTTTGAGTCTGCTTTTCACAGGTGATTAGTTTGTATTGATTTAAAAAAAAAAAAAAAAAAATGTCTACCCTGATATTTATAGCAGCAATAATAGTCTGAAAAACTAGATTGTTTCCCCTGAGTTTCCCCCAAATTTCACCACCTGAACACCTTCTTGCTCAAGGTAAATATTCTTGTAATGTTCTGCAGAACACTGCCTCCTTCCTGATGTTTGACACACCAAATGTGTTTGGTTCACAGCATTCCATCTCGATAACGTGTGTTCAGTGATTTTGAAGTGACAGCATCCACTCTGATTTCTTCTCCTCCCTCTTCATCTCCTTTAACAGCTCTGCAAAGAACGGGAGCGTCTCCGAGCGATGATGGCTCACCTGCATCTGCCATCTTTAGAATCTCAGTTGATCTCTGCACCCGCAAGTCTACAGTTGCCACAATCTGATACGGCTGCTGACCCACACGGTCTTCAGGTAGATAGTGTGCAGTAATAGCTGTGAGAACAACAGAGACAAAGTAAATGAGCTGTAAACTGTACAGCATTTCAGAGCTCCAAATATGTATATAATATGTGGTGGAGAGTGAAAATAACATGTCTGGCTACAACCTCATCTTCTGCTGCACTGATGAAGATACAGAAAGCCTGTAATCAACCTTTTGCAGTTAGATGAGTTGCAGAAATATGTTGTCATTTTCTTTTTTGGCTTAGGGGTACACCTGCATGAGATGAAGGTCATATTAAACCCTGCTCAGAAAAATGATGATTTACCGTTACTCTCAGATTACTTTTACACTTTTGCCTTGTTGAGATCTCCATCCTTACTGAGTGTGACAGACTGCATGGTGTGAGTTCTGAGCACTTTCTTTCCTTTCATTGCCCAGCTGTTGGCACCAGATGGCTGCCATTGTGTTTCCAGACATCAGACATGCTCTCATAATGTGGAAGCTAATCAGATGTTAATCTTGCAAATATTGCACCATAATCACAACACTCACCAAACAATTTCACCCTATAATTAACAATAATTGGCTTCCTTCTTCTTGCGATATTAGTGAAATCACCTCTGAGGAGGCGAATCAAATCGCTCTGTTACACGCTGTTTAAAATCTCCCACTCTGTTTTTCATTCTCTGTCAGTCTTTTCATTCCACTGGCTCCTTTGTTAACTTGGATCACCTGCTTGTGTCGCTCTCAGGTCAGCTTAGTCCCTGGCCCCAACAACCTGGCCTTGCCGAGCCCGTCAGATTCCCCACAACCGTTGGCCTCTGTCAGCACTCCATCCCAGGGGAGTGAAGAAGAGTGTGCTGGGGCCATAAGATGTCGTCATCACCCTTTGGTCTACTCCCTGTCTTCAGGTAAAACAAATACTGTTGTCGCTTTTATGCTCATAAACAATAAATAGTCGATAGCAAATTTTCTACTCCAGTTTCTATGTTTTGTCTTGTTTCAGAAAATGAATATGAGCTTTACAAGAACACCGATATCAGACCACCTTTCACCTACGCAACACTGATAAGACAGGTACAGTCTATACATTGGAATAGAAGTGATTTCTTTTCTTTACTTAACACATTGTATAGGTAACTCAGATGTAATATGTTAAATCACTTTTTGATATATGCTATTCAGATGCATCCAGATCTTTTCTCCTTTGTGATTTTTACTCGGCGTTGTCCTATATTGTGTTCGCTGGTCCCTAGAATGTGAACAATGAGATAAACAACCTCTCTATGTACTGTATTTCTATGTTCATGTTGATCGCCGTATTTATGCTCATTCACTTGATCACCTGTCTACAGCTGAAAATATCGACAGAAATGTAATTTGCAGCAATTTTGATAGTCGATTAATCATGTTATTTAAGTAACTTTTCAAGCCAAAAATGCCCTGGTTCCAGTTGCTTGAATATGATTACTTGCTGGCTCACTTTGTGGCCTACGATAGGAAACTAAATATCTTTGTGTTTATCAAACCAAAAAAGATTTAAATAGGTCAACTTAGGCTTTGGGCTATTTTCTTATGACATTCCTGACATTAATCATGAAAATACTTTATCGATAAAATAAACCTTTTTTTGCAGTCCTACACTTGTCTTGTGTTGATGAAATGGTTACTGATCTTATATCTGAAAAAAGGCGGTCGATTCATAGAATTAGAAAATAAAAAGACTGCATCAGAGTTTTGAGTGTGCGGCTGTCTCCTCCTTCCTTGGATGAGAAGTAAAAAAGTCAGGGCTTTAATTTGATCTGTAATGCGCTTTTTTACCCCCCCCCCAATCTACAGGCTATTATGGAAACATCAGACATGCAACTAACACTCAACGAGATATACAACTGGTTCACACGGACATTTGCTTATTTCAGACGCAACGCCGCCACTTGGAAGGTATCACACCCCCAGATAATTAACTGTGTGATCCCAGCGTGTGTCATACCTGATTTATGCAGCATGTATTCAGTA
This sequence comes from Sander vitreus, assembly GCF_031162955.1. NCBI lineage: Eukaryota > Metazoa > Chordata > Actinopteri > Perciformes > Percidae > Sander > Sander vitreus. Next base: position 21,326,125 of record NC_135862.1, on the reverse strand, counting down.
ATATCTCCTTCACTCTGATTTTCTCTGGATCAGAACGCAGTGCGCCACAACCTGAGCCTGCACAAGTGTTTTGTGCGTGTGGAGAATGTGAAAGGCGCAGTGTGGACAGTAGATGAGGTGGAATACCAGAGGAGGAGATCCCAGAAGATCCCAGGGTACGATAGATGGCTTCCTGTTTATCACAGCGCTGGTATCAGGGTATCTGCATTTATTTCAGGTTAAATGATATTTAAGACATTTCTTTAATTCGTCCAAATCAATAAATTACATTTTATTGGCAAAAAGCACAGAAGCAAAGACACTCAAGGGTTTCCCATCTTTGCTTCAGCATTCGACTAGAAAACATAACATGGATCACGGCCAAACAAGGTGTATCGCCTAATATTTAGTGTCAGCTATCTAACAAGCAAATAAATCCTGAATAATTGTTGTGAGATATAAAGCACAACATGAAAACATAACTAAATTAGACAATTGTATCTGCCCCAGATCAAATTTAAAATGTTGCCTTTAATTTCATAAACAGTATCTGTAAGTAAGTAAGTAAGTAAGTATCTGCGATCTGTCTTGACACCAATGTGTTGTCAACAGAGTCGAAATAGGGAACTAGACAAGACATATAGTGTACAGCTGTGTACAGCACTGTCCTCTTTACCCTGTGTCAAAATAGGTTCCTTATTACTAGAGTATTGCACATGTTTGTTTCTTGATAATAGACCTCCATAAATGAATGATAAATATGACTGGACTGATCCTGTTGACAGTTTCAAGGCTCTAGTTCAAGGCTCTTTCCTGACTGTTTATGTGACTGTATTATTTGTCATCATAACTGACCTTGCCTCAAACTATTGCTCTTAACCATGTGGTATTGATTTGCTTGCCATGAATTAGACATGGATTGTGTTCATTTGAAAATTCTGTTACCTTTGCTATTCCGCAGGAGTCCATCGCTGATGAAAAATGTGTCCTCCAGCCTTGATTTTGGGACTGTTCTGAATGCCAGCTTACAGGTGAGAGTACACCTTCCTGATTACAGGAGTTTGAGCTGGTTGAGGTCACTGTTTCTTCTTCTTTGTACCGTAGACGGCACTGGCTGAGGCGTCACTGCCAGGATTCAAGAAGGAGTGTGTGAGCAGAAACTCCATGAGTCAAACACAGGAGAACAAAGCAACAAACAGCAACAGTAAACAAAACTTCTCTCCACGAGTCCAGCAGTGAGTTTTATTTATTCTGAACTCCAAAAATCTGTTACATTACTGATGTGCTGCAATAATTGATCGTAATGTTTTTGTGTTGCACCTCTTGCAGGTCTCTTTTCCTTAAAGGCGAAGCGCTGAATCTGAATGACCAAGACTTTGTGATGGCCACATTAAAGCCAGCCATGACTGAAGATTATGAAGAACATTCGTTTGACCCTGAATGACAAGAGAACGGTTTCAAACACTCTGCCAAGGCGAGCTCTGCAGTGTGCAGTGTGAAATTCTCACCAAAATATTTTTTGATCAAATACACATCAAAATGGAGACATTCTGAATTGTGGTTCATCATATGGTTCAACTATCTTATATTCATAAACAAGAGAACTGTTCTGATTCTGTTGACATGTCTGCAGCAGGCCACTTTTTCTTTTGATATGTCAACCTTAAAGAAAAGAAAGGGGAATACAGTGCCACCTGTAGTACATACAATGACAAAGAAATATTACAGTTAAATAAGAGATTCAATGTATTTAAAGCCAAACTGTTGCTCACATTTGAAATACCCAGATAATAAAAATGAATGTATGACCTTTTTTTTTCAGTCTGGCCAAGAAAAGTGCATCATGACAAGAATCAAAATAGAGGAGAATGAACACAATCAAAAAGACGAGTTGGGATCTGATAGTTTGGGGGAAACGGTGTCTTTTTCACCATGAAGAAATCCCACACTTTCATGTAAATGATACAATCCAAAGGCCAAAGGACAGACATATTTGTTATAGTATGATGTAGAGAAGGAATGTTTTGTCTGTTTTTGTGATAGTTAAAAACACAGTGAATGCTACATTACAGCAAAGAGAGAGCTGTTTTCTGTTGATGAAATATTTAAAAACATGTATAGTCTGTACTGTGGCTTATCTCTGTTGTCTTTGAAAATCAGCCTGCTGAAATGTGTTTTATCAATGTCAGTTCGTCTCCGTGTGTTTACCTGTTTCCATGTGTGCAACTTATGTATTTAATACATCACTGTCACAGAAATAAAGATTCCAAACATTCCACTTTTATAACATTATGAGGGTATTTACATTAGATGCTGTGCTTGTCTGTAATTGTATGCCCAATGTGTCTGATTACAATGTAATAATAAATATATGTAAACCTGATAATTGTTTATTTTATCATTTATCATTGATTTATGGCATTAAAGTGAACATTTGTACTCCACATTCAGACCAAATTGAAATGTATGCTCAACCCAATAGTATACTTGACACGACAGCTGCTGCTAACCTGGCATGGTTACGCCTGGGAGAGTGTATGTTGAATGAATGGAAATTTTAAATTTGGTAAATAAAACATTCTTTGTTTTGGGTAAATACATTTTAAATGTCATGCTAATGCTTGTGTAAGCAGCATAATACAGTAAATATAAACGTCATTTTTTTTTTCACTGAATGTCAATAGCAGTAGCAGGGTCGTGTTCAGGTCTTTAGTTTTTTGGGTATTTCTAATATGAAATTAGAATGATCTAATCAAACTAAACTAAGATTAGATAATCTATCGTATAATTAGATCGATTCACATAGTAGACATTAATAAATTCAATCCAAATCCTTCACAATATAGCTGCAATAGGCAATTTTGAAATGTTTATTTAGCAAAGTGTGTTTTAAACTATACATGAATAAAGGTGCCATAACTTAAGATACATAGTGAACATAATACTACTAATTAGCATATAAACAGCAGATTGATTTTGAAAACAATGTTAAAAAACAACACATTTCTAAACAACTTTTGTTAATATTCATGGTTGTTTGTCTTTTGATCACTAAAAAAAAAAGCTTTTAGCTTATCCTCCTTTTTTTTTATCACATCATGTAAAATGCTAAAATAAAATAAAAACATGGATAAACAGTGGTCTCATCCACTGACAAACACCATGAAGTGGAGCTGTTACTGTAGACTTCACTACCAAATACAGAACAAAGGCCTACGGTTTTTCATTTTTCAGCTTCCTGTTTTGACTAATGTCAGTAATTGTCTTTGCTGATAACGAGTTAGCTTTAAGTTTGCTGTTGCCTCTCAGGGCTTCCTTTGATTCGCTGTCAGCCTATTAGGTGACATTTTCTTCTGACTGTCTCTCCACGCTGCGTTCACTGACTGAAAGTTAGCATGGTGCTAGACAACTTCAACAGCTTCACTTATGTGTTGCTTTGATGTGCCATATACTCACTGTGAGGCGGGCAAGTCAACATGTTTTTCAATGCAGCACTTGTGACAGCACTAAGTCAACAGCCCGTCTGAAGGGCTGGTCTCTGTTCATCTTCTCATCAGCATGTAATGATGATGCCGTCGCTCATGTGTCCTATTTCTTCATAAGATCCTCATCTGTGGGAAAACAAGATTTCCACATACAAAGATTTAAATGTCACTGACTGTAATTATATACTAATAATTATAATTAATTCATAAATTGATTTTGTTTTGGGAGGTTGAAATACAAACTCAGAACTAGTGATTGATAGAATACTGTGCTCGCAAATTACGTAACATTGACCAATAGTGTTTTACATATATGAACATACATTTATATTTTACTGCATGTTAACAGGTAACAACGTGACTAGACTCATTTAGATAGTTAGGCCACCAATGTGGAGTTTTGCAAACTCCATCCACTGAGGAAGACCATGATATTTTGTTAAAAGCTAGTAAGTGGACCTTGAGTTAATGTTTTTTTGCCAAACAAAAATTAACAATATCATTTATAATTCTGCTAATTTGTGTGCCTTAATGATCGTTATTTAGAAATGTTGCATGCATTTAGCAAATTTTGTTATTTGAAAGCATACAGTAAAAAAGGACATGTTATAACTGATGCTTTATTGTACTTGTTCTGTACAGTATATGTTTTACCTGATGTTTTATCTTGTTATTTTGATATGTGGGATGTGCCAAATGTTTGGCATGATACAGAAATAAAATCTGACTAACACACTAATAATAATTAATTCTAAGACATGAGCTACATAACTACAGAGCAAATTTAGTAATTGCATTTATTTGCATACCAAATGTTAGTTAGTGTAGAATACAACTTTGACAGGTTTGTATAAGTGTGTGTGTGCGTGTGTGTGTGTGTGTGTGCGTGTGTGTGCGTGTGTGTGTGTGTGTGTGTGTGCGTGTGCGTGTGTGTGTGTGTGTGTGTGTGCGTGTGTGTGTCTGCATAAGTATTCCGTATTCAGCTAACACACTTGTGGGGTATGTGTCTCCATTGTGTTAGGTGACTAAAAGCAGAACAGAGAAGGCAACCTAAAGTCACACAACCGGGCCTCGGCTGTCTCTGCTGTTCTGTGATCAGAATGTTAAGAGCGGCCACTCAGGGATCTGCTGGGTAGGGGAGTGTTATTAAGTCACTGAACAACAACAAACACACACACAGTACAGCTCACAGTCTCCTGAGCGGTGACTAAGGCCGGCGTGTTGGGTGTTGTTGGAGGTTTCCTGACCTTTTGGTGCTGACAGAAGCAGGAGGATGAACAAGGTGAATCGTTGAAAAAAGTGTAACAGAGATCCTGAGCCGTCATGAGTATCAGACATGTTACCAGGAGAACATTTACCTGTGGACAGGACGGAGGAACAGAGCAACCCGACTAAAGGCAAGTACTCATGATGTGACCTGAAATAAGCAACTTATTTTTCTTAATACGAACACACTGCAGCTGCTCTGGCCACATTCTTTTTTTTTAAAGCTTCAACTGATAGACAAAGGGACAATAGTTTGTGCTGCTATTCTTTATCTGTAAAGTTTACAATTTTTATCCTAACAATGTAAAAAGTGTTTAGTGTTTCCCGAAGAAACATCTGGGCAGGGTGGTAAAAACCCTGAAACACAATGAAAACATCATGGGACACCGAACCATCTTAATTAATTATGTAAGGGTTAGAAGCTCTGTAAGGCGGGATTACACTGCTCATATTAAATGGAAGTGACTTTGATAAATGTCTACTGTTTTTATGTGAAACAATGTAAGCAAATTGTTTTAAAAAATCCTGGATTTTCAGACTTTTTAGTCAGTTTGGTCAGTGAGGAATCTGTGACATCTTATGATAGTTTTGCAGCTAACATGACTTTCTTTTGATGTGGCTCAAGGTAGTGCACCTTTAAAATCAGCACAGGAAATCCTTTCAGCATGTGAGCCTGTTAGCAGAGGAAATACCATCCCCACTGACCTCATCAGCAGTAAGTGGAAACCGTGAGACCTTTACAGCAAACAACACAATGACCTAAATTAAATGTTGGGACTCTTGACGAGGGGCTATCCGCAACCAAAACATCTGGAGATAACGATACATTCCTGTATGGAAAAGGGTTACGTTCCGTATTCCTGGGTGCAAAACAAGAATGTTATGCTTCAAGACTGTTGTACACTTAGCAGTCTGTTTCTAATTTTAAAGTCCTGATTGATTAAAAGGTGAATTTGTTTTGTGCTCACTCAGATGTTTGATCATTAAGGAATTCTATTCCTGTTCTGATGATCAATAAGACAATCTTTACTGTATGTTTGTCTGTTTTCATTTCCTAGCTCAGCCTCTGCCTGCTGCAGCCCCACCAGCAGAGGCTTCACAGGAGGCAGCGTGGTTGAAGAAGCCTCAGTCTGACCTCCAGAAGACCACCTGCCCGCGATGTGGGCTCACAGTCCCAGAACACAGACTCCCCCCTCTCCCCCCGGGCCTGAGCCGACTGCAGGGCTCCAGCTCCTCGGTGCACGGCAGCAGCAGCAGCAGCAGCAGCAGGAGATGCAGGGGCAGTGTGGCTGGCTCACACCTACCTCCTGCTACACCTGCTGGTAGGCACAACAATGAGGCTCACTTTCACACCATTTGAATAGGACTGGACAATTTGCTTTTGTCCTGATTCGATTCTTTCACGATACATGGGTGCCGATTTGATTTGTGTTGCGATTCTAGAAGTATTGCGATTCAATAGTATTTAGTATTGCGATTTTCTTTTCCTTCCTTAACAAAAACAAAAGTTGAATAATACACTTGTAGAGACAATATAACATGAGACATTTCTAAAAATGAATTGTTTTCTAAAAAGAATGCACATCACATGTCAGTCAGTCAGTCTGACATTTATTTAATTTGTGAAGAAGTAAATAAGGATTTTCTGCTTTCACTCTGTTTTGCTGGAAATGGTGTAGGCGTGGTCAGCGGTAACGTATAAACAGAACATATTTAGGTCAATCATTGGTAAAAAAAACCTTTCGATTCTAGGGAAAATAATCAATTCTGAAAATGTGATTTTTTTTTCCCACCCCTACTGGACAATATAATATAAAATTGATATCATGATATATTGTCACATTAATCTTCAGTAAATACTTTTTACATCACATTTCTGTTCTTTAACTTTGGTGTCAGTATCAATATCGACTTACAATGAGTGAGCAAACTCTGTGAAACATTCAAATAATTTTTCTGTTACCCCCAAAGACAATCTATCCTATTCCACAAAAAGTTTCCCTTGAAGACTTTCAAACTGCTGGACTTTCTTCAAGTGTTATCAAAGCGTGCAGTGGGCCACTCCTTGTTTATCCTTGTGTTCATGTTGTTATCTCTATGAAGTTATGCATTAAATCAATACGGTAGCCACACATAATGCTCCTTTTTCATCTACACCACATATAGATATTAGCATAAGTTATGTGCAGGGGTGTATAATTTGAGCGGCTAAGCAGGAATACGCTGAACCCCACTCCCCAGGGAATTCTGCCATCTGCTTTTCATTCACTTCCTTGAGTAAACAGGATAAAACAGCTCAATTTGCATGAGCTCACTCACTATCTGGTCCTTGTGAGGATGAAAACGCTAGCCAAGCAACAATACAACGGTTAGGATCGCAAGAGATGCACTGTAACACACCAAGTGGGGTTAATGTATGCAATTTCATCTGTAGCTAATTTTGGTGGGAGAGCAATTATCTCGTGACAGCTTCTTCCTAGTTGTTGTTCATCACTGGCAGCCTTGCTGGCCTTTTTTATTTTCCCCCGAGGACTGAACGAAGCTCTGTGATTAAGTAAACACATTCACACTTGATCACTGCAGCAGAGTAGTTTCTCTTTCAACTTCTAGTTGGCTTGACAAATAAACATGCGAGAGATTAATTTAGGGTTAATAGAATTGTTAATCCCCGTTTCTGATGGTGTCTGACAGGCTTTTAGAACATCCATCAGCTTTTCTGTGACATGTTCCTCACCCACAGACTCGTGTTTACACCTGCTGCTGGCGTGTCTGTCGTGCCAGTGCTCCTTGCTGCTTCTGGGTCTGTTGGAGGCCTGTTCCTCCTGCCTCCACACCCTCTGCTCCTGCTGCTGCCACGCCTGCGCCCGGTGCTGTTCGGCCATCCAGGAGGCACCCGTGGAGGAGCTCAACTGCCATGCCCACTGCCAGTCGGTGCTGGTGGAGTCTTGCTGCGAGCCAATCGAGTGTCTGGAGTTTTGCCTGGACTGCTGCGAGATCTGCCATCGCAGCTAGGAGGGCTAATATACAAGACATGACGAGACTAAAACAACAGACATTAAAGTCAATGTGGGTTTCATTAGTACCACGATAGTCTATATCCACGACGTTCCACTTCCCGGGGATTGCTCTGTTGCCGCCGGAAATTCTGCCTTTTCGGCCGGATGTCCGGTACCTTCCGCTTTCTTTGTGTTGGAATTTTAAACTCCGGTCGATTTCTGAGGACTATGGTTAACTGCTCCTCAGATCTCTGCAGGGTAAATCCAGACAGCTAGCAAGACTAAGCGTTCAATCAGTTTTTTGTTGCACGACTAAAACAACTTTTGAACGTACACATGTTCCACTAAAACAAGTTCCTTAAAGGTCCCATGACATGGTGCTCTTCGGATGCTTTTATATAGACCTTAGTGGTCCCCTAATACTGTATCTGAAGTCTCTTTCCCGAAATTCAGCCTTGGTGCAGAATTACAGCCACTAGAGCCAGTCCCAGAATGAGCTTTCCTTAGGATGTGCCATTTCTGTGTCTGCAGCTATCGAGGAGGAGAGGAGGGGTGTGGCCTTGACCAACTGCCACTTTGCTCGTTTGAAAGCCATGATCTCGCTCTCTCATTGGCGGGCCAAATTCTCTGGGCGGGCAAAGCAGAGAAAGGGGAGGTAACCTTGCTCCTTATGACCTCATAAGGAGCAAGATTCCAGATCGGCCCATCTGAGCTTTCATTTTCTCAAAGGCAGAGCAGGATACCCAGGGCTCGGTTTACACCTATCGCCATTTCTAGCCACTGGGGGATAGGCAGGCTAGGTGAACTCATATTAATGTCGAAAAACCTCATAAAGTGAAATTTTCATGCCATGGGACCTTTAAGTACTGAGTTGAAGTCAGGAGGCCATTGGCTAAGCTTAGCATAAAGCTTGGAAGATGGGGGAAACAAATAGCCCGGCTCAATCCAAAGTAAAAAACTAACAAATAAATTCAAGCCCCAACACCTCTAAAGCTCACATATTAACATATTGTATGTCGTTTGTTTAATCCATACACCAACAGAACACTTTTTTTTTAAAGATTATTTTTGGGGCATTTTAGGCCTTTATTTCCAACAAGACTGCTTAGACTTGAAAAGGGAGATAGAGGGGGAACGACATGCAGCAAAGGGCCGCAGGTTGGAGCCGAAACCTGCGGCCGTCGCTTCGAGGACTAAGCCTCTCTGCATGGGCGCGTGCTCCACTAGGTGAGCTACCCAGGCGCCCACAATTTGTGTTTTAAGAGGGAGTTGCGTGCTTTAAGTTTTTGTTGACAAAATTTTATTGTTTATCCATTCACCTGGCACTTAGGTGCCGTGTCTCTGCTTATTGCCTGGCAACCTCAAGAGTTATGTGCTGTTACTCCTTGTTAAACCATAAATTGGCATTTTTTTCAGATTGAACAAACAAGATGTTTGGACAGAGCCAAGCTAGCTGTTTCCCCGCACTTCCAGTTTTTATACTAAGCTAATCAGATTCCAGTTTCACTAATCAAAACATTATATTTGGTTTGATTAGTACAAGAACCAAAGTGTAAAACAAGTCAAGACATGAGTGTGGTGTCAACCTTCTTATTGATCTCTCTGCAAGAAAGTAAATGAGTGTATTTCCCAAAGTACTTCTTTACCATCTGTGCATTCTCATCTCATTGCAACCACGCTGACAAGAGGAAGGAATAGCTGCATTATTTATCTCCTGGTTGATTTTGTGGAAAAGAGATTCAAGGTCCTTTTGGAATATTAAAAGAAATGTGTCAAGGTCATTTGTTCTGCTTGTTAAATCTCTTTGGATAGCCAGGGTGAATAAAATTGAAGCCAGAGTGGGACTCATTAATACTCCAGTGGTGATCTTGATCACATTGCTGCACAACTAATTTTCTTTTTATAAACAAGCACAGATACTTGCTGCACTGCATAGTGTACATGCTACAGTACATTCACGATTCAGGCTTTATTCTACAGAAATGAAGCCTTTTGTTTGTACATCAAGTTGCATCAAATGACTTTGACCCAGCAAGACCCTGAACGAGAAAGGTCTATCTCTTTGCTCAGTTTTGTAAGGGTTCTCATGTTATAAGATTGCAGGCTTGACTTCTCTCTGCGCAGCTCTTTGCAGCTGAAGGAACAGGGCACAAAAAAACTTGTCAGCTCTCTCTTGAATCCCTTTTCATATTTGTCATATAAAGCGCTTAGAACATAAAAGGATGCTCATTCTCTCCAGATCTTGGAAGATTGAAGTCGGCTCCTTTAAAGTCGTTGTGTGAGATGACAGCAGAGAGGCAGAGTAAACAGCCAAAAATAAAACAAAGCGGCGATAAAGACAGTGCTGTCAATCTGTCCGGGCAAGCCAAGAGGCTCATTTAAATCATGTTAGAGCGAGTAAATCGAATTTAAGTATATCTTTTGCCCATAACACATTTGGATTCTGCTAGTGACAAGAAGGAGCGGTGACGTCCAATTTAGAGCATCGCGAGCATACAGCAACAAATAAACACTCAGGTTTGTTCCACTTGTCCCCCTCAATTTGTCATACCCTTTACCCACTGCTGTCTACCTCCACAAATCACAAACAGCTGATATTGTCAGAGTGAATTCAGAACCTATATATGTTGCAGCCACACAGTAATATAGGGCTGCATTTTTTTCATAGTCGATTAATTTGTTGATTATTTTCTTGATTAATCGATTAGTTGTTTGGTCTATAAAATGTCCAAAAGCCCAAGATGATGTCCTCAAATGTCTTGTTTTGTCCACAACTCAAAGATATTCAGTTTACTGTCACAGAGGAGAGAAGAAATTAGAAAATATTCACATTTAAGAAGCTGGAATCAAAGAATTTTTACTTTTGTCTTAAAAAAATTACTCAAACCGACTAATCGATTATCAAAATAGTTGGCGATTAATTTAAAAGTTGACAACTAATCGATTAATCAATTAATCGTTGCAGCTCTACAGTCATATATTGTTTTAAAATGGATGTATATATTTGCATTTGAGTTTTGATTAGAAATCACCACTTACAAAATCATTTTAATAAAAGCTTTTCATTTTATGGTGGCAAAAACAATAAAACTAAGAGCTTTCGGTGTGATTAGATGCAGTAAACGGAGAAAGGTTTTGTAATTAAGTCGACCAAATGACAATTAATTGGCAACTGTTTTGTTAATAGATAAATAATTTAAGTTATTTTTCAAGCAAAAACTACAATCTTTTCTGGTTCTGCTTCTCAATTGTGAGAATCTTTTGCTTCTCAGTGTTTTATGCATTGATAAATTGATTCAATATATCTTTCATTTCAAGACATCACACTGGGCTTTGAGAAATAGAGAGGGGCAATTTCTGACTTTACAGACCAAACAATTACATGAAAATAATTGGCAGAATATTCAATAATGTATAATTATCATTAGTTGCAACACTTAGTGTTTGTTTTTATAGTAAAATAGCAATATCATAACATATGAATCATAAAAAAAGCAAATATACAAAGAAGGGGTAACAACAATTTTAAAGTCTAAAAAAAAATACACTTTAATTAATAACATGTCAAACCACCCTTAATATGCTAATTGGGATAAATTATATGCCTTATTATTTTATTATCACTTTATTGAAAATTGATTTCCTCTGTGTGCTCATGAGGACACTGAAGTCATGTCCACTTTTTATTTTCGTTTTTCTTGAATTTAAGGGTGCCACAAATCTAGGGGAAGTTTACATTCTACAATTAAAAACCTGTTTTATAAGTTGTTTCAAAACTTTCAAGTCGTCTTTAACGCTCCTCTCTGCATGTTCAGTAATCCTGTTTAAGATTATATATAACTAGTTACTTATTACTTAAATTTCTCCTTGTAAATGAGACAGGAAAAGATCATACTAAAATACCAAAAATCTGAAGAAAGAATCAACTGTATTCTTACCTTGAAACTGTCTGCCCTCTTTAAACCTTAAAGCGTAACTCTCGCCAAAATGCAACCTAGGGTCTTTGTGTGAATGTACCCGAGTCAAAAAGTTTAGTTTAAAAGCGTAATTAGGACGAAAGCGCCACTTTTAAGATTGACCGTGTTTTCGTTTTTGATCAAATGGCCTTTTGAATGGGAGTGCTAGGGGCACTACTATGATCGCATCAAAATAGCCATTTTTAAAACACTAAGAAGGCTCAACAACATGAAACGTTGTTCCAAGTATCACCAGGGGCTCTACACATGAACTCGAGCACTGTGAACATTGTTTGTGTACTCAGACACTTTTTGACTGGCAAGATGGCGGCGAGCTGAAAAAAACAACTGCTAAAGTGAGTTGTCTTTTTAGTAAACTCTGTGTACACAAACAATGTTGTCAATGCTGAAGTTCATGTGTAGAGCCCCTGGTGATACTTGAAGCAAAGTTTCATGTTGTGTCGAGCCTTCTTAGTGTTTTAAAAATAGTGATTTTGATGCGATCACAGTAGTGCCCCTAGCACTCCCATTTGACCGAAAACACGGTCAATCTTAAAAGTGGTGCTTCCGTCCAAATTATGCTTTTAAACGAAAGTTTTACTCGGGTACATTCACAAAAAGACCCTAGGTTGCATTTTGGCAAGAGTTACGCTTTAAGGTTTAAAAAGAGACATTTTAGCGCCAAGTGCGCTGCAGGAAATCAGAGTGCTCTTGGTCATACCTGGGCAGTAAGCTGCGATTTGCAAATAATTTAAAGATAAAATAAAGATAAAATGCTTTGATTGCAGTATTGCTAGAAAATTAAGTTTGAGAGATGCATTTGCACGTCAGTATCATGGCAATAAGATTTATAAACACAATGGCCTGTTGAGTTGACAACCTCGTCATGCGTCGGAAGCTTGAGGTTGCAAACCGACACCTTGTTTTTCTCCGTTGTTGGACTGGCAGTCTGAGATAACAAGACTGGGCATCACAGATGGAGGATGACCCAGTGAGGAGCGGTTTCTTTTAAACCTGAGCTGCTTTTCAAAAACAACCCTTTCAACACTTTTTTATTCAGAATCTTTCTATTTGTATTCTCGCCTGCCTCCAAAGCTTTATGACAATGGTTGTAACCTCCTCAATCAAAACAAGGTTTACGTGTAGTGTATGAAGTGGCATCTATTGAAAAAAAAAAGGGGAAATAATAACACCTAATAGTCAGTCTGTCAGATGTGCCCATCTGCTGAAAAGGAAACAAAAATAAATGTAACCAGATTTGAATATCTAACATTTGAGGCTGACGCAGAGAGGACGGATCAAAGGGAAGAGAGACACACCAGAGGGGGGGGCAATCATAAACACATTGTCTCATTTTAATAAGTGAGGGGAATGGTTTCTAAACCAGCACATATTATCAAGTTTCATGTGTTTGGG